>NC_051163.1:57810240-58007905 GCF_013339745.2 Dermacentor silvarum | reverse complement strand
CAGGGTAGCTGAATGTTCACCCCATCATTGTTCTTGCCACAAAAAAGAATCTTTTAGTTCCTATGTGCAGCCACAAAACAGTAAAGCAAAACCTCTGCAGCTCATTATCGAACCCTCGAGCACTACACTTTTAATCTTGCAAGTAATCTTGCAGTGACTCGTAGTGACCTCATTAACCCTTGGTGTGCACCCTTTTCTGAAGTGCTAAAATTATATCTGTCCAAGTAATCCTTTAGCGGGCTTTAATTCAAATACTACGTGTGGTTGAGGATGCTGCTAAAAACACCTATAGATATTTGCACAAAAAATTAAGACATGCTAATTACTTATTTTAACTAGGGTAACTAGGATTCCTCAGGCAACAGGGCCTTTTGTCGCTGCCATTGTCTGTCCCTGAAAAAACACCTCATAATCAGTGTTGAAGTTCTCGGATTCAGAGTTAATAATAATTTCTTCAATTTCTGCATCATTCAAAAAATGTGCAGGCTTTTTCGTGCCGTTCCACTAAGTAGAAAAACAAGAGGCATAAGCAACACTGCCAGTCAATATAAAGCCTCTCTATATAAAAAGTAGCGCCAACCGCTTCCCTCCTCCTCCGTTCCGCTGTCGCGCTCGGCGCGGCCAGCGCGATCGAGGCGCAATTTCGACAGGGCGCCACTCATGTCGACCTGCCGTAGAGCAGACGATGGCTAACGCGCTACCAGATTAATTCATGGAAAACTTTGATCACGCCCTGTGGAGGAGTTCTTGAGGCGCGATTTTGCTTCGTCAGTCAGTAACTGGCCTTCATAATGCCGTTTTGGAAGTAGCAACGCGACTATGCAAGAGGGCACAAATACCAAGTGTGCAGCAAGCGTTTGCGCCCCCCGGATGGTAAACAAAAAAAGCCTTTTGCCCTCGTCTTGTCGGTTGCGGCAACTGAAGGCACAGCAGCATGCCATCACAACGAAGTTCTTGTCCCTAACATGTTTGATCCGTTTGTGAGTACAGAACTTTCTTCGCACAAGCCCGAGAATGGCGGTCAGAGCGCACTGGGAAGAAAAAAAAATATCAAAATGCGACGGGCTTCCACGTGACACGAATTGGCCAATGGGGGAGCGGAGGAGGCTGGGGCGACACGAGGCGGCGGAGGAAACGCCGGGGTGAGCGCGGTGGCGGCAAGATCTAAGAATGGGGCTACTTTTTATATAGAGGGGCTTTAAGTCCATAAGATTTGTTGCGCCATAGTTGCATAAACACAAAGCCTACCATAAAATTCGTGTTTAACCAATCTGTTAGATGACGCTGCTAGTCTATGGATGTTTCACATTCATGAAGAACTGTCCAGGGCACATTCAGGGGTGTGCATCGGTAGCCAGACGAGCATACTCAGGAAAATTTTGCATCCCCTTCCGTTTTAAGAAAAATTCATTGGCAGCTGGACTTATTTGCATAAAAGGTCAAATTTCAATATAAAGAAGCAAATTGCCGCTTTTACTGACTTTGTTATATCAAGGATTACTGTACTATTTTACCACTATAACAAATTCAGGAAATTCAAGATCGGAGACAATAGTGGTTCTACTGAAGAGAATAATCAGTTGCTTGCAGTTCAAATATGTATTTTGGTGGCAAAAAGCTGAAGTACTCAGCATGAGCAACTTGAAACAACATATCCTGGGTGCGCATGCATGTACTGGCCAGCAACTTGGCTTGGCTGGCCTGCGGTCGGCAGGCCGATGTGCCAATCCCATGTCATAACACCAATCACATAATCGTGTACCAACAGCCATGCAAAAGGCACAAAAGTCGGCTCATTGGAGGCATCAGGACTACGTTTTTTTGTTTTTGTTTTTTCATATAGTACTTGAGAACAATAATGGCTTTTGTTTATTTGTCTATATCAGCATGTACGCTTCTAACATATAACGAGCACATGTTATGGGACGTAAGAAGGGTAGTCACAAAAATTATGACCAGTTAGAATTAGTACTGAAGCTTGGCCAAAGAACTGACCTTGACATAGATATTGTCATTGTGAGTGAAGTCGCCCGGTTTCCTCGGAAGCACGTGCACGTGAATGTGGTTTATGGATCTGCCGGCGTCAGGGCCATCCTGAAAAACGAAAGTCACGGTTCAACTTTACGCAGCACAATATGTATTTAGTGTACAACCAAGCATGCCCTCCAGTATCTTAATGGACTTTTCCTCTTTTTGTTCGGCATTAAATAAATGCCCAGGACCTTGAAATCAACGAAAAATATACTAGTAAGCCCCGGAGCGCCCTAAATAATTTATTATAACACCGCTTTTTTTTTTCTCTCTTTTCTTTTTCAGATTAGTTTCCGTTTCGTTTCACAAGAAGTGCGTATGTCGTGATGTCATGGCAAGCTAGAAAGGTGATCATGGCAAGAAAGGTGATCACCTGGGAGCAAGACATCACAATGTTCTGGCACTCACTCTGCCTTGCTTGGTGGTTGCTTATGCTTCTACATTGGGCCATGCAATGAGGAACAGCATAGCAGACGACCACGGGCACCAGAGTAGCTGCCGAAACATCGAAATGTCCTGCTCCCACGTGACCAATCCTACCACAACATCACGTTCCTTGCCACGTCACGACACATACGCCTTGTGTGTAACAGCACCAAAACCAATTTGCCACAAAAAGCCATCATAAATTATTTAGACTACTCTGAGGCTTGACAGCATTTTTAGTGAAGTTCCGAGGTCCGGGACCTTCACCAAAGGGGCCCCTCACCAGATCATATTGCAAATTTTAGGTTATACAGTGGACGTTTAGGGTGCCGCTCAGGGAGTGTCTTACGACAACAGTTCTTATATTTGGTTCATTATTCAAGGAGATAGGAGAAACTGAAATGTCTCGTTGCCATGCTACCCAGGAGGCAAACTTCACTAGCAAAACAAGGACACCCTCTCCTTATGCGTCGACTAGCAACCGGAAGCGACTTTTCTTCCCTGCCTTCTTCCATACTGGAATACTGGAGCCGAGGGATGGTGTCCAGTCTACATTGTGAACCCCGCCTCCATTTTTATTTCTCTTCTCTTCCTCTTGCTGCACGCAGCATTCCCGGTGGCGGTTGTGCATCCTGCATTGAGCGATTTACCGAGGTCACGTGCCATAATCAGTGACGATGGAGGCAAGTGTGTTTCACGTAGAGGCATTTGAGAGTCTGGCCTTAATTCTTCGACTGGAAGAGGGGCTCCCTCGAGAGGAAGGGCGTGCTGCTTTTCTTTAAGATTTCAGCTGTTTTCATGCCACGCCGCCGCTCGAACCTTTGCCGAGACGATTGCCACCACATTATCAACTCACCCCACATGTCTGTCTGCAACGCCCAAACCTGGTGAGGGGCCTTTTAATGGAAAAAATTGAAAGTCGAAGATGTCATATAAGCACTTTTTTAAATAGAGAAGTCTATGGCATTTTATAAGTGTTTTTCAACATTCATGCTTGCCAAGTGTCATCCTTTTGGGAGAAGCGTGTAGTAGAATTTCCACAACTTCGAAGATATGTTTAAGCACTTGTTTAATCTCGCAAATGGTAATCTACCATGCCGGTCAGCAACTTGGTACAAACGGTGACTCTGCCGTGGTTTGTTGAACCTGTACAATCACATCACAGAGCTGGTGTTTTAAAAGGCTGGGTCACATAGATGCGGCCGTGACAGCCGACTCGCCTGTATGGACACTGTGGAAGAACTGGCGCCAAAGTGCTTCTCCACAGCCCTCTGCACCTTTTGGACAACCAGGAAGAGATCTTGAACTTCTTCACTTGACAGGTCGCTCAGCCGAAGTGCTGGTCTGAACGGTGCTACCAAGACGTCTGATGGAAGCAAAGTCATGGAAGAAGAAGCTGAAGCAATGACACGTCTTTAGTGTTGTGTAATGAGTAACTAATATGCAACGGAAAAGGAAACCAGTATCAATGTCACTGTATTTTCGTGACTCGTGTCATAAACACAGGTGAGTATTGATACTCAACATGCCCCTACATCGCAATGCTGTATGCTTTTACTAAGTAGAAATGTGCTGAATTAAATGAATTAAACACAAAAAATTACAAGCTGGATTACGTGCAGGGAAAGAGAGAGATATCCAGATGTCCATGCCATCTGCATACTAGTGATCGTCTGTGGGTTCTCACCTACAGACAGCAGAGATATGCTGTCTGTATGCTGTCTGTCTTAACTAATACAATAAAGGCGCATTACAAGTGCAGCTACTTGTGTTGACGCAGTCCCTAAAACACACAAATTATCGCAAAACGTTCCTTCTGATCGTTCTGGCAGTCACTTATGTTATATTCACCGACGTGACAGTCACTCACGGTACCGGCAGTTTGCAACGATCGAGTCTCTAGGTGCTGTCACCGTG
The DNA here is from genome assembly GCF_013339745.2 of Dermacentor silvarum. Taxonomy (NCBI): domain Eukaryota; kingdom Metazoa; phylum Arthropoda; class Arachnida; order Ixodida; family Ixodidae; genus Dermacentor; species Dermacentor silvarum. Next base: position 58,003,531 of record NC_051163.1, on the reverse strand, counting down.
CAGATTTGTGGCACTTGAAGCACCGGAACACTGCTGATACGCTACAGTTGTGTAGGCTGGTTCTGTAGGCAAGGCAGTTCACTGTAGGCAAGGCACAGGTGGCCATGCCCTCAGCAGCCTGGTTACAGTGAACTAGAATATATGGGCAGTGCGCCAACCAAAGTGCGCCTCACCTTATCGTACGTGTCCTCTTGCCGATAATTTCCTCTTGCCCTCCACCCACTCACTTACAGAAAGATCCTGGCACCACCCTATATGTCAGGCCACCGTGTTCCAGCCTCCTCTTCTTTTTTTCATGCACACAATTCTTTCTTCCTGGCTCTCTTGGTCTTGCTTGTTAGTTTCGCAAAGGTTCTTACTACAATAATATGGCATGGCCCTTTGAATGTCTCTCGAAGCCAAGGACACAGCCACGATAAACAAAGTAGCATAAGGGTCAAGGATACGTCCTGGAAGCACAGGCATTATGTTGACGAAGGCCATCGACAGGGAAGACTTGTAAAAGACCTGCGACGCCTCCAACGTCACCTGGCCAAACTGGTACTGGTCCTTGTCTGGTACTCCTATTAAAAAGAATAATTAATGTTGGAGTGTCTTAGAAGGGAAACAGCAAGTTGTGTTTTCTCCAAGTGTGCAGATTGCAAAGTGCACTTTAAGTGCCCGACCTAAAAGTTAGCCAGAATGTGAGGAACGGACAGCAAACACCAATAGTGTCAGGTCGCATGGAAGCCCACGTCGAAGAGGGATCTGCTCCCTCCACTTTTTAAGTTCAGAAACCTTGAATCTGTCAGAATTTGTCCCACACTAAAAAACACAAAGAAGGAAAACTGGACAAGAACGTCAGCCATACAGAGCCTGCCTCCCGCAATACTGTCCATGTCGTACCAGATGTGTGCCTGACACCAGCTGAAAAACACACAAGTTGGCAATTTATGTATTGTACGTATTTATTATGAGGCTAGCCAGCAGCTAGGTTATAGGCAAATAAAGCAAAATGGGTGAGGTAAAATCATGCTAGAACTGTTAAATACAGCCAAACTTGGCTGCAACAAACTTGTATCCAGCACGAAAATGCCTCCGTTATATCTTATATTTGTTATAGGCATATATATGTCACACGCTAATAACAGAAAGAAAAATTTGAGACTTATTCTATTTATATCCGATAGTTCATTACATTCATGATATTCATGATGCTGTTCTACTGCACAAGCAGTTCTAATGGGCACACAAACTTGTACTGCTGCTGCAAATCATCTGTTCCAAATAATCCTTACAAATTATGACAGCACACAAATATTAATCTTCTATTGAATGATAGCCCATTTTCTATTTTGCGCAAATAGAAACAGTCTAGTTGCAGTTAAAGATGCTTGTAAGTGCGGCTAGAACATCTAAAGTTAGTTTCACAACATTTGCTACCCCATGGTAAAATTCGGGAACTTCTTATGAAGAAAGCTGAAGCGGATGTTTTTTTTTTTTTTTTAGTTGGGAATGCAAACTGCCTTGCTACTCTATAGCAAGTTATAAAATGGCAACTCCAATTTCTGCTCCCGAGTTTGACGCCCGAGTTTGTCGGTGTGTCCAGCATCATCAGAAAATCAATCTACAGAGTGCTCTCTTCCAAGCTGGAGATGGTGGCAAGCCTCAGTCTTGGACAACTGCAACTGATGCCGAAATCTGGCTTTCCCTTGCTTAAGCATTCTGTTACGAACCACTTAGATGCTCAGAACCAGTATGTTGCAAAATCTCGATAAGGACGGGTGACTGATGAGTGCTACTGCTTGCCACTGTTTTTGGCGCTCCAACACGGCGAGAGGTTTCCGTAGAGGTCAGTCCTCCGGTGATCCCAAACGGGAATAGCACGTCGCACCTTCTTGATCAGATCGTGGTTGATCTCGGCCAACGCCAGGCCGACCGTGTCTGAGCATTGAGCCACAACACAGCCCCATGGGTCCACCACCTGACGGGGGGAAAAAGGATGTGCACCCAGCACTAAAGGGGCACACACTAAACAGAAGCACCGAATAACACGAGACCGGTGATCATTCTTCGAAAACTTTATAGCATTTGCCAAACACTGCCAAAATCTACGATGCCACAGAGAGCTGGTTAGTTGGCATCGCCACCACCCCTTAGTTTTTGCACCTTTTGCGGCCAAACAAGTTTCCACAGTATTTAGCAGGCAATGCTGCAGAAGCAACGCACGTAGTGCAGCCATATAAGTCTTGCTCAGTGCATTTTGCAGTGCAGTTGTTTTGTATTTTTCTGCGATGCTTTACATGTAACAACTACAGTAGAACCCTGTTCATAGATCTTTTAAGGAATCCGGGGAAAAAAACACAGCCGGGAAGACGTAAGCGTGAGAAAGGCAGCAAATCGCCATGGAATGTCAGAAACAACTCTTAATATCTGCAGGCGCTCGTATTGAGACAGGGGACTGAGTGCATGCCTGCATATAATTAAGGGGCACGTACAATGTTCCGTGACAGTGGCCCTTTTTAACTCTTGACATGCTTCACTGCACAACACGGCTTTATTGCGGCAAAGCTGACTAAAGTGAACCATCAATTATGAAACACATATGTCCGTGAAGCACCTTCGAAAATGCAGGCAGTGAGCAAAAATTGTGCCATGGCTGGGGCACAGCACTTAACCTTGCAAATTGCTCAAACACGGTTGCACATCAAAGAAAATTAGAGCTTGCACACCTCTTTTTTATAGAGACAGCACATTTCTACAATAAAACCAAACAAATAGTTATTTAAGTGAAAACTTAATAAGTTAAATTATTGGTGTGCCTATCATTGCACAACGGAAAAGAACATAACGAAACACAAATTACAGAAAGAAAACGATACGAGTTATCATAACACAGCGTAACAAAACTCTTCTCTAGCTAATCAAAAGCTTTAATGCGACAATAACTCACCAGCGCATGTCCGTAAGAAGACCGTTTGGAATTGTGCTGCCCAACTTGTGCAGCGGACACAACGTAGCACTGGTTCTCAATTGCACGCGTACGCATCATTGCCTGCATCCACAAAAAGCAATGAAAATGTTAACAAATTTTAAGTAATACTGCAGGTGGTGGTTTGCTGCTCTTCTTTAGTTATTAATTGTCATTAACAATTTGTTCATTAGGCCATGTGCTCGTACAGGTACACTTTTGCCCACCGAAGCATGTGCTCCTTATGAGTGGCCACGCTCGACAGTCACGCACCAAGTAAACAAAAGTGACAGGGAACACAACAGCGTAACACAGAAAATAATGAAATGAGGATCACTAAAGTAACAAAGAAGTGATGGAAAAAAATTCCCAAGAATAAAATGAGAATCTCAACATCGCAACGAAATTACAGTAATGCTCAACACTATGCAAACTTGAAGACAATTGTGCTGTATATATGAAATTAAATAGACATCAGCGAGTTCTCTGAATTTATGTTCTAACCAGAAGGTCAGTTATCATAGCAAAGCAAGTGGGCCGATGACACTGTTAATTTCCTTTAGAGCATCTACAGTGCTTCGGAATTGATGACAAATCAAGCATGCTTTATTTTTAAAACTCCTCTGAACCTCTTTCTACAGCCTTTTTGCTTCCACTGCAGAGTACATCAATTCATGTAGGCAAAGAATACACACTCCCCAAATATCTCCCTTCATTAAACAAACTTTTTCTTTTTCGTAGATAATACACTCTATGAAATAGAAGCATGAACATCATCCCCTTTCCTGGAACCGAAGGCAAAAACTCGAAACCCGGTTTGCCATGGCTGTTCGCCCTATCCATTACGCTAGTGATGCATGTTGTCGTCATTGTCAAGTCGCCGTCATCATCGTGCTGTCATCGGCAGGCTAAGTCTTCATTCTCCCTTTCAGCCTCACCATAAGGTAAAATTATTGTAGGTGAGAGACCTGGCAGTGGAGGCAACCAAATATATTTCAACCACCTGGGGTCCTGGCCCCTTACCAGGTGTGGCCATTTTGAGCCGACAAGCACAGTGTACACAATGCGCTTTAATGATCGTGTCTGCTAAGTATTACATTGCTATGCACCGCAGAAAGAGCTGAAATTTCAAACCGAACGCCATTTACCCTTCTCCTCGAGGGTGCTGCGCTCCAAGCCGGAGGGGGACGTATACATGCAAGTGCGCCTACGTACATGTGTCTGTACTGTGACATCGCTCATAGTGACACGTGACTTCGAAAATTATTCGAGGCAACATATGTTATTTATGTAATCTGTTGCTTCAATAGACAAATTAAGGTTTAGAGAAATAATAAAACACGCAAACTGAATGTCTCGTGTTTTTGTTTTCCTTCGCACCGCAGCAAGAGAGATGTACTTCCGTTTCGTCGGCTTGTTGCCACGTCGTGCAGGCGCATGCGCTAACAACGAAGCTATGTCATTTTCTACCGCGTTCAAGCACGCAATCATGCTCTGCGATCCGCTTGCATCTGCCTCAGTGTTCGTGCAGCACTAACTTATACCGCAAGTCGGGTGTTCTCGTGCACAGCGCACAAAATCGTGTGCTGCGCGAAACAAGACAAACGCAACAGCTCGCACTCGAGGCCGTCACCGGAAGTGCACCATGCAGCAAACAAAGCGAGAAAGAAATAAAAAAAAGAGGCAGGGCTCGTGACGTATGCATCACGCTATTCTCCGGCTTTGGCATGGGAGAACGCAGGGAAGGAATCTCACTTGCTGAGGCTAGACGGGGCAAGGGGAGAGAGTGTCGCCCTTGGCAGTGGCGCTCGCCTCCTGAAATCATGGGTCCGCCGCACTGGAATATTTCTATCTCAGCTATTAAGGAACCAATTTGAAAAATTCAAGTGGTAGAGCAGTCTCTAGAGGGCACGTAACAACGTCTAACGTATAACCAAAATTTTCTATGTGGCTTGGTGAGGGGCCCTTTAACGTGCAACCCATGCACAGGGTCCCCACATCATGAGAAACAAGTTTACAGAATAAAAAAGGGTTAGAGCGCATACGGCAGGCAGTACTAAGTCATGACAGGCAGCTTATTGCTATCTTTGAAAAATCAATTGTATAAACATTGCCTTCTACCAGTACTAACGTATCAGACAGGTCCTTGAGGTTAATTTAACAAAAGAGGCTTGAGAAGAATTTATGGACTATGAAACAAGCAATGGAACAAAAAAAAAATGTTAGCAGTAACGTTATGAGGCAGGAAAACAGCAGTGTGAATTAGAGAGTAAATGGAAGTATACAATATTCTAGTTGATATTAAGAGGAAGAAATGGAGTTGGGCGGTCCATGTTAATGCATATAGGGCAGATATCCGGTGGTCTATTGCAGTCACAGAATGGGTGCCAGGAGAAGGGAAGCGCAGTCGAGGATGGCAGAAAACTATAGGTAGTGTGACGAAATTAGGAAATTTGCAGTATAAGATGGGATCAGCTGGCACAAGACAGGGGTAATGAAAGATCACTGGGAGAAACATTTGTTCTGCAGTGGACGTAGACAGGACGACGACGATGAATGCATATGGTACACAAGCGTTTTTGTATAAGCCATATGGCAAAGAAAAACTAAAGCTGTGCCCCAACACCGACAATGGGTAAAGGCTCACATCATTGTAAAAATGTGCAGATGAGAGGTGGATGCACCAACCACTTCACTAGTGCGCAGCACTGGTGCGATGTAACCTGTAGGCTTCATCGCATAGGAGACGCCAAGATTGATGGCGTCTGTGCATGGATTTTAGAGGCCAGAACACGCAATACTGTCATGGACGAGGGCAATGTTATGTGCACCGCAAAGACACTGTTATTGAGATGGCAGTGGCCACTGTGAGAAACTGCTACCGTTGCAGTAAACGAGTTCAGAGCCATAGGGATCACTGAAGTCTGCTGATATTTTCTTTCGTGTTTTCTCAGTAGCAAATAGCTAAACCATTGTGAAGGGAAGTGTATGTCAATGTCGGCTTCGATTTAAGCTTTTGTCTCATAGGCAGACGTTCTGGGTCATTAACAGCTGACAACATTATGTCTCAGCTCATCAGTTCTGCTAAATTCACAAGTGGAGTAAAGCTTTACTAAAGCCACCAGATAAGTTTGGTATGACAATGTGCAGCAAGTACCCCTTCGTACACGAAATGTGATATTTCAAAGCAATATTCAAGCAGAGTTTGCAAAGAGAGAGAGAAAAAAAAGAGAACTAAGAAAGATCATACATGTCATAAATGTTCACATGGTTTCAGCAGACACAAAATGCATCAGCAAAGAAACCCACCTCCCAGTGAGCCATTCCGGTGGGCACAGTAAACGCTGAAGGGTACGTCAATATCTCGGCACCCATTTTGGCCAAGCTGAGGGAGAATTCGGGAAACCTGAGGTCATAGCAGTGGAGTCAAAGTAGTCAAGGAAACAAATACGACTGCAGAATCTCTTCTTGCTGGTTATTATAGGTTAAAGCTGCACCAGTTTTCCTTAGATATTTGCCAATCTGAAATTGAACATTGCATTTGAACAGCAGCGACATAACATATCTCCAAATGGTCAACCTGCAGCTGACATAACGACAAGGTGACATGTCTTCGTCAGGGCAAGAATGGCACTTTCCAGTCTGCTCTTTTGACTCTTAACTGGAGGCCGCTTGATACAAGTCAGTTTCTTTCCTTGGTCGGCATGCTCACTCACGAGTACACTGACTCATACTTGCTCCCTACTCATTTCACAGGCGTGAGATGCAGTGTTAGTGAGTGACAAAGTTGTGAATGGATGCGAGTATGAACAGGAGTGAGTGCCAGTTAACGCGAGTACAAACAAAAGTGAGTGACTGTGACTTTGAGTGGACTTGAGTATCAACATGAGCAGCCTGTCAGCCGGCGTAAGTTGATGTGAGCATGTATGTGAGTGAGTGCCAGTAAGCGTGAATCGGAACTGTCTATGAATGTGATTGAGTGCTGCTGAGCATGGCAAGGAATGCGACTACATAGAGAGAGAAATAACTTTATTGAGTCCTGAGGAACCCCTCCCCACCCACTCTTGGTTTAGTGGTCAGCAGGGGTCGCGGGCTGCACCCACGTTGGGACGGGACGCGACTACATAGCCTACGAAAATATTGGTGAGTGAGTATCCACTCACTCTGTCAACCTATGGTTTCCTACGACACACTTACACATGAAGATTCTTGTCATGGCAGTCGCGACCAAAACCCCTGTAACGTTCTGACTTGCCTCGTCCTACTGTACACACACCTCTGTTCTCCTCCTCGTTTGAGGGTGGAGGAAAGTGAGCTACATAAACGCTGCCAAGGAAAGCAGTTGTTCTAGCTGTTGGTTACTTCCAAGTCTTCACCTTCTTGTGAACCTCTGCCTTATTTGTAGCCAAACAAACGGAAGCCAGCAGCTGCGTTTAACCGGTCAACACTTATACCAACGGGTAAGCATTCAGCATTAGCCATACCTACATATGCGGTGCCCCAGATGGCTGCAAGTGCTGTGCCTAGTGTGGGAGCTGCGACATGGGAGCATGAACACTTGTTTGGGGAGCGTTTCTAAACTAGCCACAGCTGGGCTCATCAAGCACACGTGATGTATTAAACAGGTGCATGCACGTGACACACTTCATTTATAGCTGCATGTCTCTTGGGAGGAAGCCACATCAACTGGCACTGGTTATTTCGAGTAGAATACTGAAACTATCACCACAACCTCTGGCACCGGTAGATTCCCTAAGCCACAGTTCTCAGTAGATGTACAGTTGGCACAGGTCCAGACATCAGTGGCTGTATAAAGTATAAATTATATGTAACAATAATGGCAATCTTGAATTTTGAACTTGAGCTGCGACAAGTGTAGGAGCAGCAAGCAATTCAAATCGACTGTGGCGAGACAGTAAAATGAAAAAATTTCGTGCTTTTCAGTATTGCTCAGCACGTTAAAAACGTACAACGTACACACAGCTGTGCCACAGACTGTGCCTCATATAATAATATAAAAAGAAGGATATAATTCCAAGGCCAACTTTTCCAGCAGGTGTTGTGACAGGTACGGGAATTGTCGACCCTGCAATGGTGTAGTCTGACTCCCGGCTCCTGACCGTTCCGACGTCAACATCAAAGAGATGAACCTTGCTGTACGTTCCCACTGTGTCCCCTGTACTGTTGATGACCACATGTGTGTTGTAAATGCGGCTGCTCGGTTCATTTGGGTCCTGCAAAGTTTTATTGTCATCAGAGGAAATTTTCATCCTTGGATAAATCCTACCCTTGCTTCACAGAAGAACATACAAAATGGCTTTTCAAAATGCTCTCTTGGAAAGTGAAGATTAGCAACTCTAACATAAAAAAGGATTGACAAATGCCCAAAGTAGTGAGCTTGATAACGTAGCCATGCACAAGCTTTCATACATATATTGTAGTGAATATGTCCCAAACTGCCTGAAAACTTGTGCACAGAAAACCTTTTCATTTACCAAACCTTCTACAGAGGCTGGTTTGTAAGATGCTTTATCGTTCATCATGAAGGTGAAATACACCATTGTAGCATCATGTACAATTGAATATGTTGAAGCTCTGCAAAACTGCTTCAATAGAAATAAATGGCTTTATTGTGCTTTCTTCTAGACTTCAGCGATGACAGATTTAATAAGAAACGTAAATGTCCTGCCGTGAGGCAAAATACAGAGAGAAAAGAAAGTATGACATTGCGGATATGTGTATGTATTCATCTTTCAAGCCCTATCCACTTGGGGTAAGTCACTTATATCTTTAGAAAGCTTAGAACCTACCTTAACATGGACACTGCCAAGTGAGAGCCACACACCTAGCTTCCTTGCGAGTTCCTTGTACTTGGTAACAATGGGACCATCCAGCGGCTCAGCCAATTCATAAGCTTGAGCCTTTTTTTCCGCTATGAAGTCAACTGCTTCTGGTAAAAAGACTACCTAGAAGACAACAATGATGGTTAAGCGAAATCATGGCAAGCCCGCTGCTATATCAAAATATGGAGGCTGTGCTGCAAAATCACATTCCACATGGTAAATTTCCACCAAATACCGAGTGTTCCGTAAATAAGAAAGCTCGGTAAATACGAACGGAAACGCCATACATTGTTTCGCCGTAGCGGTGACAGATGGCGCCACCATTCCGTTGCAGTGAAATCAACATGTTTTGTTTGTGGTGGTGCCACAGACGACGCGCACTTTGGATTTGTTGTGAACGAAACAGGCAAGTGATCCATGCAAACTAAGTACACCGGGCAATGCTAACTCTGTGCTAAATTTCAGCTCGAACAAGCAAACAGTTTAGCCAAAAGAGTCATGTAAATTTGGTGCTCCTATCAACGAAACGCTACGAGATGCTAGTGATTTATTACAAGCGTTCATACAGTCAGGACAAATATTGTCAAGGAGGCGCTAACAGGCTGTACGGCCATCGATATGCAGAAATGCTTCTCAATATCAACAAATATTGCAGCTTGTATGTTCCTGCAATAGATGCGCTCGAGCTCTCACCTTGGCTCCTCTCTCCTGAGCTTTTTGGATAAGCGTAGAGCACGTTTCAAAGTTGGCCGCCTTATCCGAAGTGGACGTCACTTGACACACGGCGACGAGGTTTCCGTTTGAAGAACTCGTGCTAAACATCTTGCGTGCCGCCGATGGACCCACCAACGATCTCACGAGCAGCTTGCAGAACTTGCCTCGTGTAGTGCGAGATATGGCGGCCAAGGCTGGCAGGGAAACCGAAAGTTGACAGTCAGAACAAAGCGGAAATGACTAGCAATACGGCTGCTCGCAGCGATCCTATCATATTTTACTCTCGCCCTGTTCTCTCGGTCGGTGATAGCATGTACTTAATTGCGCGGTCGTCACAGCTGCGAGCGGCCGAGATCGGACGACAATAAACTCTATTTCCAGTAACGATGCAAAACAGCAGCAGTGAAGCCGACGTACCCATAGTCCGTAGAAGGACGCTTGATAGCTCGATAATTTAGTGTCTCACGGTTGTTTTTGTTGTTGGTTTCGGGTGCGACCGGTGCATTTCGCACTCGAAAACAACGCCGAAAAGCGACCTAACAACCTAGGGACATCTAGAGGCAACGACAAACAAGTTGTATAATAGAGCAATAGAAGTTGTCAATCCCTGAGTAACAGTGTCTGTGCTGCCCTCGAGCGTTCAAAAACTGCCACGCGTTGTTTGCTTCGCACCGGCTCTCTGCCTCGCCTCGCCAACCTCACTTTACAGATCGACCAGCCGGCAAGAAGAAAAATGGTTTTGGACCTAGAACTTTTCCGCGCCGACAAGGGCGGGGACCCCGAAAAGATACGGGAGAACCAGCGAAGACGTTTTAAGGATCCCGGACTCGTGGACAAAGTCGTCGATGCCGATACAGTGTGGAGGAAACGTGAGTTGTGTGTGGGGTGCCTTGCGTGCGTGTGACAAGCGGCTGGTAAAGCACGTTTGCCGCTTTGCATGCGCGTGGCGGGTGCGGAAATCGTGGCCCGACGTTTCGTCACCCGCTTTCGCGACGTGTTGCAGAATATAAACTTCGCCAAAAAAAATTTTTCTTTACAATATGATGCTCTCAACCGGCGCATTTGATGTTTCGTTCCCGTGTTCCGTTTGTCGTAGTGAGGCATCAACTGGACAACTGGAACAAGTTGAAAAACCTATGCAGCAAGGAGATTGGCCAGAAGATGAAGGTAAGGCTATGACAGCTAGTCGAGTGTAAATTGCCGCGTTGTTTAAACGGAGTGACCTCCTACAAATTGCACGCTGAACCGATCCTGAAACTTAACTCAGGTGGACATGGTTTCAGAAGTTCGTAGTAGCTTGCTGGCGTATCTTATCACAGGCCGACTTGAGTTTCAATGTCGGACCGATACCGCCAGCGACGTTTACCACGAACGTATACCGCGTTCAGCTTTTTTTAAGCTCCGGAAGACTTGCTATTGTACGAAATACTGGCTCGCAGTATGCTACTCGCGTTCCATTGTCTTGTCATGTCTTGGCGGCGAGCAGGGCTTGTACATTGTTTCCTTTCGCTGTTTCTCTTGGTTTCAGAAAAAAGAGAACGTCGGCGAAGGCGACCACTTACCTGACAGTGTTGTTGAAAAGCTGAGCGAACTTACATCGGAGGTGTTACAGGTAAATCACAATACCACCTTTTGAATGAGTTTTTCACAAGCTACTGGAGAGAACACTGCAGTTCACAGCCCACCACATTTCCACACCGGCGTTCCTAACGGTGAAAACCTTGGCACATTTCCGATCAAGTGAAATGGTCAAGTTTCATCTCGTAATCACGTGCGCCTACAGTTGTGACCTAGTTTTAAACAGTACTTTTTAAACGTGCGATGCTGTCATGCATTGAGAAATTTTGTACCCATTCTTATGGCTTGCCATGCTCATTCGCACTGATTAGGTGCTTTGCAGAGAAAATTTGACACTAAAATGACATCAAACAAGCAACACAGACAGAACCTGTTATTGCGTGTGCCGGTCAATTGATCAAATTATTTAGCATTCCAAAGGTTCGCCTGGGCCATGAGAGATGCTTTACGGAAGGATTTGGAGTTGTTTTTGAGCCACGTGTGGCTCTTAATTTGCACGAGTTGCCATTGCTCCCCACTGCGTAGCTGTTCATCCCCTCCATCAGAGTACAGGGGACATGTTCTGAAACGTTCCACTTCGGTGATAGTTCGCCTAGGCGATAGTTGCGTTCAACTAGTCATCCGGCTGCTTACCCGTGACGTCAGCATGCACTACCAACACGCGCACTCGAACGCTTCGCAAAACACACGAGAGAGCGCACCGTGCGAGTGCAGAGCTGTTCGAGTGTGTTGTTTTCGAATGTATCGGCTGCAGTACTACACAGGCGTGTTCGTTTATCCAATATATGTTGGGAGCAGCCACTGACACCGTGACGTCAAAATGACGTACACTGGAACTACTAGGTGGCAGCGACTTATTTTCCGGTTTTGCTCAACCAGCCAATCGGCGCGCGCCTGAAGGCGAAAAGCGGAATATCGCCAAAGTGGAACGTTTCAGAATACGTCCCCAGATGCAGTGTCCGGGAGCTGAGCGCATTACCTTATGTTCAGCAGCTGAACGCCATACCTGCTTAGCTCCTGTGATGGATGGTGAACATCTAATAAATAGGTTTTGGTTGTTTTGTGCTACACTTATTTGTACAGTCAAAGGCAAATAGCCTTTGGCTGGCACTTTGGTGCATGGATCCTCCTACATAATAAGGTAAAATCGAGTTGGCTGATTGCATTTCGTACAGTTGGTTGATGCTCTCGCCCGCCTTGAGCTACAGGCCTGAACTCAAGGCAATGAATAGACTTGCCAGCTATGCGTTTTGCCTTATTCATGTGTCGTCACCCATCTTGTTTGTTCCTCTTTCTTTCCCCATTACAGAGTATAGCTGGCTAGAGGAGCGTACCTCGAGCTGACCTCTGTCTCTCTCATCATTAAACATTTCTTGCTCTCTCACTCCACTTAGATGTGTGGTTTCGTAGAAATTGGCAGCATTGATTAAATTTCAGTGCTTTCTTTTTCTCCCATCTCGTAAGAGGACTTTCAAGCTAGACTTTGGTGCTTCTGCTTTTTTTTTCTTTTCAGAGCCTCACTGTTAACCAGATAAAGCGAATTAGGGTACTCATCGATGAAGCCATAGTTCAATGTAACAAGGACCTCGACACCTACGAAGCAGAACGAAATGCTGCTCTCCGTGAAATGGGCAACTGGCTTCACGAGTCTTGCGTTGTCTCCAACGACGAGGTGTGCGCCCCTTTCCTCCTTCTCCTCTTCTAATACTTCGGTCACGCAGGGCACTTTCGGTCGCGATCGAGCCAGATAGAGATCGAATTTCTCAACTATGATTGGCACCTCTCTGCAGCTTGCACCAATGAGCCCATCATTATTGGTTAAGTTGATACTGATCTGTCTTGTTTGCAAAAGAAAGTGCCAATGTGTCTGTGGTTATTAAACTTGGAAGCAATGATTAGTGCAGTTCAGTTGAGATAAGAAAGCATACAGTACTGTACAATTTGTGCAACTTGTGCAGGGTTTTGCACGTCACATAGACCTTGAGACTGATGGTGTCTGTGAATGTACTTTCGAAGATTACAGCAGACAATATTGTAGCAGACGAGGATACCGCTGTGTGTATTGCTAATTAGTGTTAGTTCTTGAGAAGATGGAGATTTCAGTTGCGGGAGCCTGCTGCTGTTGCTGTAGATGAGTTCAGAGCTAAAGGAATCCCTGAAATCTGCTGTGTCTTAATTTTGTGTGAGTGTTCTTTCATTTACTGATAATATTTGGTTGTGTAACTTGAACATTGAAGAAGTACTATAAGAAAGAAATTGATTTCTTAAAATTCTTGTGTTGGAGTAGAGCTCTTGAAAGTTTGGCGAAATTCAATCCTGCAATATATTGAACTCATGTTTTGTGCAAATACGCTAATGGAACTTTCATAATTTGGCCATATCTCTTGTCTTCATCTTATTATTATTATTATTATTATTATTATTATTATTATTATTATTATTATTATTATTATTATTATTACTACTACTACCATTCAGAAGCAATAATTTGGTTTTGGTTGTTGTGAGCTTGCTGTTGTAAAGTATCATATAATTCCAAACTCAGTAGTAGTAGAGGCAAAGATTTCCTCCGCTCTCAGTGACTGTTGATGTTTTGTTTATCTCCAGGATGAGAATGCTGTGATAAAGACTCACGGAGATGTCGAGACCAAAAAGAAGTACTCGCACGTCGACTTGATTGCCATGATCAATGGCATGGACGGCGATAGGGGCTCAGTCACGGCTGGTGGGCGTGGCTACTACCTCATGGTTAGTTTTCAATTGCATTCGAAGAGGGCTTGTTGTCGCTGTATCATTCATGCAGGAAAGTGCCTGAGGAAAGGAAGTGTAGGGGGAGCTGCTGGCACTGACCGACCCTGTGTCGACCCTGTGTCGATGCCCTGTGTCGACTCTTGTGTCGGTCTGCATGTGTAACGAAGCGTAATTTTATTTTTTATTCGTGTCGTGTTGAAATTTACAACAAGACAGGTGCAGTACAGTTTCCTGGCTAACAGGGTTGCCAATAAAGATAGAGGTGCTGTGAACAGTTTGGGCGTACAACAGAACTAGAACCAAGACAAAAATGAAACAACCGTTATGTTTATGACAATTCAAGAGGACTAAAGAGAGGAATGTGCAAACGAGCTGTCAGGTCATTATAAAACAGGAAATCTGGTCTATTTATTGTCATCCAGTAGAAACAAAAAAGCAGTAGTTAGGGACTTTTGGCCATTCCGACTGGGTCAAGTCAAGACTCGGCATAATTACTTGAAAGAATTCGAGATGGTTGGCAACCCTAGTCGCACTCCTTTAAGATTGACAAAATTTACCGACTGTCACGTCACTTTTTACAAAGTGAGCTTACTGACAGACACACTATGAATAGTCTTGTGCACATTTTTTCTTGCGCTATGTACAGCAGGACACAACAGGGATGAACCGGACTCTGAATATGAAGTGGACACGAAGTGGCACATGGGAGCTCCCATGTGTCACTTCGTGTCCGCTTCATATTCAGTGTCCGGTTCTTCCCTGTTGCGTCCTGCTGTACATAGCGCAAGAAAAAATGAATGCGCACCAACTAGCCCAATTCATAGCTCTTCTAATAGTTTTGTATATTTACGGTGTGCTTGAGAACTGGTTGTTCCCTCGTTCGTGTACGCAGAATGCAGCTGTGTTCCTGGAGCAAGCCCTTCTGCAGCTGTCGCTGCAGATGCTGCACGCCAAGGGCTACTCGCCCCTGTACACGCCCTTCTTCATGCGCAAGGAAATTATGCAGGAGGTGGCGCAGCTCAGCCAGTTTGACGAGGAGCTCTACAAGGTGGGCTGTTGAAGAGGTGTGCGCACACATACTTGTGGCAGCAGCCCCAGTTGAACCTTTTTAACCCCTTCCCTACCGCTGATGAATATAGTCGTCACTGGATTATGTACTAGTATAGCCAATGACAGGTATTATTCTGTCACAAGGAAGAATACCTTGCAGTGTAGACCAATGACGAGTATATTGGTCAGCTTGCTTCTAGTTGAGTTTTTGGCACTAGAAGGGCAGCTTTTGTCAACATTTGTGGGCTAGTGCGTGTTTTTTTGTTGTTGTTGTTTTCATTCTCTTTATTATAAGCTGCTTGAATGCTTACATGGAAACATGGTATCACTAGAATGGCAGCTTTTGTCAACATTACTGGGCTAGTGCATGTTTTTTAAAAAAAGATTATTTTTATTATATGCTGCTTGAATGCTTACGTGGAAACATGGTATCCTGAGGCCCACACTTTCATGAAATTTCTGGTCAATTCGGCACAATTTTTGTAATTCTCTGTTGCATGGAAAGGGCTGAAGGGACACTGAAGTGGGATATTCGTACCTGTAAGCTTTTGCAAATTTATCATAAAATGTTGAACTTGTAGGGCATCTTTATGACTGTCGTATTGTCTGAAAAAGTTTAGCAGCTTTTCATTTGTGGTCATTTCAGGGCAAATCTCATTTCAAAAGAATGCAGATACAGTCACCCGGCGATTTTTTGGAGGCTGAGTTTTCGGATCTGCTTGTTTATGCAAGCTTACTAGCAGCAGTCACCCTACTCTTTCTCAGGACTTATGCATAACAGCAACCAAAATTTCAGGCACCATTTCGTTAATATTTCATGAATATTTGTATTTGCCTGTGGTGTAGATTATTTCTGCTATAACTAAGGAGCATGTCTGTTCGCAGCGTCCCTATACAGAAATAAGTATGTTATCTTTATTATACTCAGTCAACATCGTCAGTAAAAGAATTTTTAAAAATTTTCACCAAATTTTATCAACGTTTGGCTTCATCTGCAGTTTCTTCACTTCAGACTGATATAGTGTTTCTTTTTAGTCTCCTTTTAATTTTAGCAGTTAACACAGGTAATAATCTTGGAACCACACATGGATTAAGAGTTCGTTTGTGAAGCTGTGGGGTCTGAGCTAGGTTGAAGCATCAGGCCATCATACCCCTAAGGGGTGGGTGTGAACGAGCGTCCGCGTGTCACCAGCCATGAACAATCTCAACCTTTGCAACCTGCGTGCTTCTGCATCAGATGAACTCAAGACCATTATCATGAAGGCAGGACACTGCTAACAAATACTCTCTCTGATTTAATTTCCTTTTTTTTTTTTTTTTTTTTACTAATAAGCCTAATCTTTATTTCAGTTAACATTGTTGGCTTTAGCAGTCCAGCTACCATAATCTTTTGGTCACTATAAAACGGATTTGGTGTGGCACTCAAGTTCAGTACAGCCATGCTTGCCTTTGGCTTCACTGTTTCACTGCCTGCAACTACTTACTGACATTCAGAGTGCAGTCCACTTATAATTGCAAGGCTGTATGGCTGCACGTAGCTGGCCATTGAGTGATGACTTGTGCCCAAAGGCTCCATTGCTTAAACAGTATTATGTGCACATTTTGCATCTTGCTTGGTGCAGCACCAGTGCAACACAAGTGATGAGGGAAGGGGCGCCCTGCACTGTGTACCGTATATTGTCTTTTACATCAGATGTGCTCACAGATGCCATTCGATATAGGTGTAAGAGTCGTGACTCTTCTGTACCATTATGGGAGGTTTTCATAGCCATCCCCTGCACCGCTTAGATTAATGAGCCATGCTTTCAAATCATTGGTCCATTCATTCAAAGGGACATTTCCAGTGCGCACTATTGAATACTTCAAGATATTCACGTGGTTCTTGAGTGACACCTGATGCAGTGACTCAGTTGCATTTACTGATAAGATAGAGGTCTCAGGTTTGCTACCAGGTCTCTGCAGCCGCACTTTGTTGGGGTCGGTATGCAAAAAACACTTGCGTACTGCGCTTTGGGCGGATGTTAAGGGAGCCCAGTGAGTCAGAATTAATCTAAAACTCTCCACTATCATGCTTTCCATAACCCCTGTGCTGTTTTAGGTCATCAAACTCTCAACTGTCAATCAATCAATGCATTCTCTCTGCCAACCAGGTGATTGGCAAGGGTGGCGATGGCGCGGTGGACGAGAAGTACCTGATTGCCACCTCGGAGCAACCCATCGCAGCCTTCCACAGGGACGAGTGGCTGTCGCCAGAGGCCCTGCCCATCCGCTATGCCGGCATCTCCTCCTGCTTCCGTCAGGAGGTCGGCTCGCATGGGCGCGACACCCGCGGCATCTTCCGTGTCCACCAGTTTGAGAAGGTCGGTGTGAGACGGCGTGGCAGCACATTGGTTGGTGCACATCATTTGCAGCTGTGCAGATTAGAGAAGGAAATGGGGGTAGCCGAAATTATAGCTCGCATTAACAGAACTAGGTGGGGTGGGAAAATTATGAAATTTGCAGCCATAACTTGGAATCGGCTAGCACACGACATGGATGGAAGACAGGGAGAGGCCTTTGTGCTGCAGTGGACATAAATAAGATGATGATATATGCCTGTACTGTCTTCTGTGCTTTTATCTAGAGCACTTGAGCGCAGGGCTGAAGAGCAGAGTAGCAGTAATGACACAGCAAACACAGCAGCTGTTAGGCTCAAGGAACCAGGCTGAATGCTGGTTTGCCCGAGCGTCCCTGTGGCTTCAGCTGGTCACAAGTATTGTCTCCCAAATCGGACCAGCAACTTGCATGCATCGATTTCTTTGGATCGCAGGGCACCAGTTTAGCTCTCTAAACGGAACCTTGTATAACTTTGTTAGTTTAGTCTACTACATTGGGATGCACATTCATGTGGACCTCAACACATGTGCAGGCGGCCTCGCTCCTACAGTAGGAGCACGCTCTTGGCAAATTGCACATGATGCTATGCTAAAGCAGCTTATTTTAAAGCCAATGGTTAAGGTTGCATGGCATGGCATTAGTTTATGTCGTAGACCAGGAGGGGTTATTTTGTAAGCGTCCAACTAAGTTTCAGCGCATGCTGAATGGCTAGAGCTTGAGAGCCGGTGGTGACTATTGGCGCCTGCCTGTCCTACCGGCTTCGAGCTCTATCCAATCAATGCGCACTGAAATGGAGTCCACTTAGTGACACTTGCAGAATACCCTCCCAGGTCTTTGAAAGCCTCACCCTCATTACATTTGTGGTTGCATTATGTTGTAAAATCTCAATGATATGATCATGGTGGATCCAAATTTTGTGGCGAGACAAATTTTTAGAAACTCCCAGCTAAATGTCCTAAAATGATTCGAATGCTCTACTGGGCTGCATTGGACAATAGGAATTTCTGAGTGGCCAAGAGACCTGTCAAGAGACCAAGAGAAGTACTATGGCCACTGTGTAGGGTTGCAAAGTCAACATACAAAATCTGCGTGTTTCAGGATCCTGGCAGCAATCTGCGCATTTCAAAAGGTCTCACTGTAGCGTGCAGTGAGTGCTGGCTATGCACGCGAAGGAACAAGTGGGAAGGTTTATGCATTCTGGTAGTGTCTAGACACTCCAACGTCACTGAGAACTTCAATTGAAAGTAATCACTATAAATAAACAGGACTGGTCTTACCTTTGCTTTGCTGCTGTGATTGTGGTCTGTTACAGATCATTCGAATTCCAGATGATTGAAATGTCTTTGTAAATCTTGAGAAATTCTTATTGCGATTACGTTCTATTTGTGCACATATGCAAATGTTTACATGACTGTTATGGCCTGTGGCCAATGACCTGTGCTTATGGTGTATTGCGCAATACGCAATACTTGCGTATTGCGTCTTCAGCTATTGGCGTCAGCCGATCTTGTTACTCGGTTGCTTTCCACCAGGTGGAGCAGTTCTGCATCACTTCGCCGCACGACAACAAGTCGTGGGAGATGTTTGACGAGATGATTGGCAACGCGGAGGAGTTCTGTCAGAAGCTGGGCATTCCTTACCGTGTCGTCAGCATTGTTTCAGGTGAGAAGCTGTTAACTCTTTCCCTACCATGAGGAAAATAGATGTTTTTTGTATGTTAAGGCAGATGTTTTTTCTGAAGGAACTACTGCACTCAATATTTAATGTAATACATAAACAGAAAGCAAGATAAATGCACTTTTCATGCATAAAAGTTTTCTTAACAAGATGTATGTCATAAAAAAAAGGTATAAATTGTTAAAATCAAGATTGTGCAATAAAATTGAACAAAGTTTGTAAAGACACGCTTGTATCTACAAAGAAAAAAATGTTACTAAAATTATGAGATATGCAAAATGTATTGCCGTCTATTAGGCTCCATCTCCGAAAAAATTAAAAATTTTCATTGAACAGGTATTCCGCTACAAAACTTTTACTGCAAGCACTACAGTTCGGCATGCTGGGCTGCGGTCGCCGATGTTCCGGGCTGGTTTGCGTTGTCATCGCTTTCAGACTCAAAGTCCGACAAAAAGTCAGGGTCCCCTGACTCGCTGCGATTCGATGTGTCGATAAGATCAGTCGCAGAGTCAGCGGAATCTCGATATCTGCCATCTCCTGAAGCGCGCATGCCGTTTCTGGAGCCGGACATTCTTGCTTGCTGCTTTGACGATTGTGAAACTTTGAAGTGCATTTAAAAATCACCGCCTCGCGGGAAAAAGCGAACTGCTTAGAAAACTAAAATATAGTTCTCCTCCTTCACGTCCGATAGCGCAGTATGTCCGTGAGCGGCGCGGAAGGTCTCGAAAGTGGCATTTCAAACCATCGATAGAGGGCTAACGATGCCCAATGGGTGTAGTACGGAAAGAGTTAACAAGTCGCAACGTTCTGATATAACATGCTTACACAGACTTGACATTGTGATGTAGACACTGGTCTCGCTACAAACGCCAATCATGAGCGCTTCGAGAGTGGCAGTGCGATCGGCGGTGAGCTGCTTAAGTACTTGACAAGCGTGGCTAGGCACTTTTTGGATTCTGTTGCCTCAGAGTGTTCTACACGAATTCCATGCTGATATTGTCGTACGAGTTGTAATATGCCATGTTTTTATGCACAGACAGCAGCTTTATGGTCACAGATTACTTTTCTGCATTTCGCTATGCATGGCCAGTGCATTGCAGTTTTACTGATCTCAGAGTACTGAGTGCAGTAACACATGCAGAAGCTCCAACCCCATAGCTTTTTGTTCATTACCACAGAAAGTTATCCGTGTATACATACAGCTGGAGTGAGTTTTGGATGAGTCCTTTTTGTAATTGTCAAGCTAGCTTTCCCCCGATTCAGTTTGCCAAGCTAACGATGGTGCAGTCACTGTTGCAATCAGTGTGTATGAGCACAGTTTGTCTGTAAGATATGGAAAGTGTAGACGTGGCTCTTGTGATGAAAATGTGCGCCAGAGGCAAGCCCCAGTTTGGACAGCCAGCACTTCGTCTTCCTTTGAACCACGACTGGTACCACCACCAGTTGGGCAAATATGCAATGCAGAGAAGTGCACTTGCAGATTGGGAAAGTGGTCTTTGTGTAGCCTAGACAAGAAACACCCACTTGCCATTAGTAGCAGAAGCTACACTACCTAAGCTGGACAATTCCATTAAAGGCCAACTGCAACAAAATTTCACTCTGGCTAAATTCATTATATTAATGAGTACTAGCACATACTATGGGAGCCATCTTGGCATAGTTGCAGGGCTGGTAATTCACTAATTTTCATCATCAGCCTATTTTTATGTCCACTGCAGGACGGAGGCCTCTCCCTGCGATCTCCAATTACCCTGTCATGCGCTAGCTGATTTCAACTTGTGCCTGCCATTTTCATATTAGCAACCTTTAAATAGTACCTAAGCAGACGACGCATGCACCTGGTGGTTAGCATGTACAGTCGAATTAAGCGGAGTTCAATTTAAAGAAAGCTGACTGAATGTAGGGCTTACATGCAGCACGGCGTTAGGAGGCGTCGGTGCACTGAGCTAACATATATGTAACGGTGTCCGAAAGTGTGGCTTCACAGCAGCTCGTCGCGTGCTACCGTGAAGCTGCACTTTTAGACAAAATTTTTACTGCTGTGAAGCTGCACATTAAAGAAAAATTAGAATATAACCCACACCCCGACTTCACTGTTGAATTTAAAATTTTGTGCCGGTTACATGCGCCAGGCGCAACCGTACTAGTCCAGGTGCAACCAAATTAGGAAGGCCCACTCAGCTTCAACAAAATCACGCCCTCACCAGAACTGGAATTGGCCTCCCTGGTGCAGCATTCGGCCACTATACTTCCCTCATGACTCCTGCAGTTAACCCATGGAAAGACAGGGGTAATTGGACATCGCAGGGAGAGGCCTTCGTCCTGCAGTGGACATAAATATAGGCTGCTGCTGATGATGATGATGATGACATGCGCCAAAATACGGTACTTGCAACGGAAGCAGCAGCTGGAGTGCAGCTGCCAGGTCTAAAGCATCACCGCCCGAGTTGGCATGCCACTGAGGCATGGTTGGTGGTGTGGTATGTTCGAATTAACCTTCGCAAACGCTTACGCATTCGAATTACCGGCTGTTTTCAAAAACTGGAATACACGTCATTTTTACAGGACCATGGCGTCAGTTTGAATAAACCTAAAGTTCGAATTAAGCGGGTTTTAATTAACGAGATTCCACCATATGGACGTACTGTCCCAGCATGTTGCCTCCCAAGATTTTCAGCGTGCCACAGGGGCAGCTAGGGGTGCTGCCTTATGTCGGAGGTCAGCTGCGCTGGTTCTCAATGTTGTCTGTTGTGCATCACCTCTGGCTAGTGGCAATGACAACATTATTTTATGTCTCCATATTAAAAAAAATGGCTATTTTCGCTAGCATGTTGTGACGCATCCACTCACATTTCAAAGGAAAGTTCCTCATATATGCTGCTTTATGGTGTGATCATTTTCAAGTTTTCAATAATTTTTAAAAATCGCCGGTTGTAAATAACATTACTCTAGTCCTTGAGCTAGATTATTCAGAGAAGTGGACATTACTTTCACGAAAAATTGAAACACTTATTCAAATAATAAGAAAATTAACTTCCTAATTTGTTAATTAATGGCACATATTCCAATTTACGAATTGCAGCCAGCGAGTTTGCAAGGTGCAGCCACTTGCAACGAATTTCCAGAATGACAACCAGTTTGTAGATATGTACCATCGAACTCGCCACAAAATTGTGTTGTTGTTCAAATTACTTAAAAAAAAAAAAACACTACTTTATGCATTTAAGCACAAAAGTAACTGGAACACCCATGTATTTCATCCCACACTTTGGGAAATAATATCTCGAGACTGGTGCCATCATGGATATTCATTTCAAGTGGTACGTCTTGCAAATTCACCAGCTACAATTCGTAAATTGCAATATAGGCCATAAAGTAATTAATTAAGAAGTTAATCAGTGAACTTTTGTTTATTAGCTGAATATATGTTTCGATTTCTTGTGTTAGTAATGTTCGCCTCTTCGAATAGTCCAGCTCAAGGGCAAGAATTATGCTATCTGTGAGTCTTAAAAATTCCAGAAAACGTAAGAATTACGTCGTACATCTACACTACCTGAAGCTAGAATTTTTACTCAATTCAGTACAGTCGATTTCTGGTAATTCAACTCTGGTGGGACTGACGAAATTTATTGAATTATTTGCCGGGTCGAATTAAACAACTTGCTGAAAAAACATCGGAACACCGCTGATTTATTTGGTAGTGTTTGCTTGATTCCAAGACGCCCTCACATGAAATGCGCACTGCCCGCTTTCTATGTGTCCAAAGTAGAAAACTAATGTAGGAATGACATTAAAGCTCCTAAGCAATGTAGAAATCTAATGCGCACCCGGTTTTCTAGCAAGAAGAATGGTCATAGGTCTAATAATAGGTCTAATGTCGCCCTGTGTGTTAAAGTCAACGGGAGCTTGTAGATGAAATGGCTCCTCCCATCTATAGCCTTTCCTCGCAATCCTTTCGTGCAGACAGGCCCCGTTTTTTGGCTCTAGCCCTCACGTCACCCACCAGCTATTGGAGGAGGTTGCGGCGGTACTGCAGGTGTCGCTGTTCTTTGTCATCATGATCATGCAGCTGTGTGCGCCTCAAAATAAAGCTATTGACAATGGAAACCTCTAGAAGCTTTCACTAAATGTGCCACCGTAAAATGCACGCGATGAAAAAGTGGTCATGCTTCTCAGCGAACCGCGCGAATGTGCTGTTCCGCGCGCAAGTGAGAATGCTCTAGTATCCAGAAGCCGTGCTGAACATTGTGCTGCACCCTAGTGCAAAGAGAAGTAAACTTCAACAAACAAAGTTTACTTATCCCTCAAGAGATGGCACATCATGTATACAAAGAATTCGCATGAATCGCAGTGAGCAAAACCGCTAAATTTAACCCCCGAACACCCTTGTCGGGCGGTGCCCGACAGCGAACCGCTACGGCCGTGTTGCGTTGTCGGGTCCTGCCCGACAACGGACTGCAAAGGGTTAAAGTCAGCTTTGCCGCACTACAGCCGCATTATGTGGTAAAGCGTACAAATGTCATGAAGGCGGTTCTGGTTTCATACCTGATTGCACCGCACAGGCAATTTTCAGCCCAGTTTCCATGGAAAAGAAGGCATGCGTTACAATTGAGCAAATAATGTAATCTGACAATGGGAGGCTGCCCTAAGCAGCCCCGATCTTGAAGCACAGCTATGGGCTGTCCATCGGGCCCGCAACGCAGCAGTGAGGCTCGGCCTTTGTGTACCGACGTGGGAGCGGCCCGCTACATGCTGACGCACGTTCCGAGGGACCGTAATAAAGTTTTATCATACCATACCATTGTGAGCTACCATTATTGCTTGAAAATTTTCCTAGGATAGACCAAAAATAGGCGTTTTTGACGAGACATTTATTGTGTGTTCAGCGCGTTCACTGTTCCCTAAGCTCTGCCAAGACATGCTGCCACTAAAGAGGTCACTATTGGGGCCACCATAGGGGTCACGCGCGTGCATACTGGCTGGTCAAGTTGGAATTAGCTGGCTCAGGCCAATTCTGTAATCGAAATAAGAAAACTTCGGGTCCATTGAAATGCATTGGCACCGGCCAAGACCTTCGGTCGGCATCAAATTAACCAGAGTCCACTAAACGAAAGTCCACTGTAGTTCAGTGCAGCTGGCCTTTAAACCTTACAAAGTGCATGGCCAGTTCCTCGTATATGGTTCACTCTTCTTGCACACGTGCATCGTTTGTCCACCTTCATGGCTGTCCAGGAGCGCTGAACAACGCAGCAGCCAAGAAGCACGACCTGGAAGCGTGGTTTCCCGGATCTGGTGCCTTCCGGGAGCTGGTGTCCTGCTCCAACTGCCTCGACTACCAAGCACGCCGCCTACTAGTCCGTTATGGCCAGACCAAGAAGATGAATGCGCAGGTGACGACTTTTGCTTCGGTGCTGCACATAATGCATAGAGTTTCCTACAAAAATTCACAGGGGCAGCTGGTGCTGTGATTGTTCAGTTACCGGGAGAATGATGGTCAGTGCATGGATTTGTCTAGTCTTCATGCTTGTGGCTTCATACGTTCTTGCAGCGGTTCTTTTGGCATGTGCCCAATTTTTACCGACAACCTAATATATAACGAAGTGCCGGTTTTACCAACTGTTATATTGAAATTTAACTGTACTTATATGTCAGGCTACAATGTATGCGAATTTTATGTCGCAGTACTAGAGTGACCTCTATAACATATCCACTGTTGAGACAGACTACAGTGTTCAACATAGATAGGTTCTTTTTCTAGACGGAATACGTGCACATGCTGAATGCCACAATGTGTGCCACAACTCGGGTGATCTGTGCTATCCTGGAGAACAACCAGACGGAGGAGGGTGTCGTCGTGCCCGAGGCCTTGCGGCCATTTATGCCACCTGGTGAGTGCTTAACACGTCATCACCAGTGCATGAACTGATGCTCTGCACGTGCAACATGTTCGATGAGCTGTTCTGAAGGTCTGAGGCAGTGTACTTTCGGTGGTACAGTCGACTTCTGGTAATTTGACTTTTGCGGTCTGCATACTTTTGTTCATGGGTGTACAGTTCTCAAAAATTGAAACGTGAACAGTAGCGAATACATTTTGTGTGTAATTACACAACAGTGTGACGTGTAATCGCTCTGCTACCAGTTTCTAAGCATGTAGCAGTTCCAGGTGTATGTTTTGGAGTCTGAATAAGTAACCGTTACAAATTAAGGGGAACCTGGAAATGGTACGATGCATTGGAATAGTTCCTGAATTGTTTGCGTTTCTATTTTCGATACTGTACATTCAGCTCTGGCAGGCTTTTTCTGGCTCCAATCGTGACGGGGCTCTCCACAGGGGTGGATCGAGGGTACGCTCCAGGGGAAGGGGGCTCATCAAAGAATTCAGCGAAAGAGGAGTAGGGGGGAGGCTTTTTCCACACTCATTACTCTCAGCTGGCATGTCTCGAAGGCGGCCCGGGCCCCCAGGGCCTCCCCTGTAGTTCAGTCAGTGGCCCTGCATCGCTGAAAACCGAGTTGTAGCACGGCAGTACTCAGTTAGATGCCAAACCAGTCAAATAAATTTGCTTGTCTGTGACAGGGGCATTCGCCTGTGCCAATCACACTAGGGCTTTAAATGAATCATGTTTGTTCATGCTTGCAGCGTACCGGGAACTGATTCCTTTTGTGAAGCCGGCTCCGATCGACGAGGCTGAGACGAAGAAGCAGCGCAAGCACCGGGAAGGCATGGAGAAGAAGGGCGGCGACGACAAGAAAGAGGAATAGAAAGCCACGCTCTGTCGATCTTGACAAGCTCTCGTGTTGTTGTCATTGCTTGTCATTTAATGTGATTAGCATTCGGTGGGAACCACACTCAGTTTACGGTAGGTTTGTATCTAACCTTTTTCACTTGACCAGCGACCCCAGTTGTCAACGATCTTCGGCCATTGGGTGTGCGCCTAAACAGACAAGTTTGGCACTGTCTGTGTGATATGGATACATGGCCATTCTCGGCCGTCCCAGATAATGAATGTGCCAAGGTGACACAAGGGATGTGTAGCCCTAAATAGGCTAAAGCTGTAGCGCCTCATCCGCAACAGACTCTTCCGTGTAGAGCGCAGCCACTTGCAACAAAGTTGCAGGTGGGAGGCTAGGGATAGTGGGGGTTGCTACGGAGTTTCAACTAGGGTTTTAGCACTGGGGAGTTCCAACAACATCTACTGTGTTGTGGCATCATTCGGCATTGTGGTTGGCAGTAAGATCGCCACTTTGTGTGCCTGCTGATGTGCCCATAATGTTTCGGTATTGACAGATGGCGCAGGGGATATGGCACGGAGATGCAATAATTGTCATAACATAACAAAGATTGATAATCGCATTAACATCAACAATCATCTCCAAAGGATAGATGAGCCACCAATTCCTTGCATTAACAAAGCCTTAGAAGGCTAGTTCATGAGACCTGAAACTTAGAGGATGACCAGGAAGTTTGAGGAGTAGCTAATTGTACTGCATCATAAATGATGGATTGAAAATGATAGATGTAAGGTTAAGCAGGCCAGTAGATGGCAAATTGTTATTGCTGATATTCTAGTCGAGGTTGATGCAACACTCGACTGTTAGCGAGAACTGGAGCAGTGCTCCAGAAGTTGCTTAGACAGCAACTAATGCCCCAGTCACAGGGGCCACTTTTGATCACAGTCAAGTTTCTCAATCTCAATTGGCTCCTTTGCGTAAGCTACAGGTTGGAGTCAATTGCAATTGAAAAAGTTGATCCCAATTGGGCTCGATGACGATCAAAAGTTTCACATGTGACTGAGGTACGGGATTTTAACTACGAGTGTGAGCAGGCCCTGTTGGTGGCAGTGAAGCCTAATTACCTCTCATAGATCTGTTTCTCCTCATAATACGGCTTCAGGGCTGTAATGTGTGACCTTGGTAACACTGCCAGAGTGTGATGGAATGATCAGTCAAATCTGTCTTAAGAGGGGGAATGGAGTTTGACAGGTCATGTTATGCAAGGAGCAATCTAGTATGAGGGCAACAGAGTGTAGTTTCCTAGAAAAGGCAAAGGCACTCGAGAACAGCTTAGATGATAAAATTAGGAAATTTGCAGGCATATACAGTGGAATCAGCTTATACAAATTAGGGGTACTATACGCCATTTCATACTTGGCAGGCAACATTGCGAAAGCTGGAGAAACCACTCTTACTGCTCGTATCCACGGCCAAAAAATTTCGCTTCACATATGAAAGAAAGGTGTAAGGTGTGCGTCGCATAATTCCACACAACATTAAGTCTAATACAGTACTTTCATGTCACAAAATGTGACATATTCATTACATGGAAAGTGTCGCATGTCTGAACCTCGAGCAAGCAAGAGTGTCACGTTCCTGCAAACAGGCCACAGCGTGCCGTTTGCAACTAAAACATAGTATGTCGCATACTGAAAGCACTGAGGGGTACAAGTAATGCATTGTTTGACGTAACTTTAGTACTATAGGAAGCACGAATTTCGTACATTTCATCGCAGATTAAAGACCACTCCACTGCGAAATGCTCCGAGTGACCCCGCTATTCTTCTTACGATCCTTCACTCGAAGCTCGGCCTCCTCTCAGCCGAGTTAAGCACAGCACTGCCCCTCGACTAAAAGAAGTGCCATGCTTCTCAAAAATTGCCATGGAGGGTCAGTGAAGAGCAGTGACCACTTCTGTGAAGGGGCAGCTCTGCCATCTTTCTCAAGTTGAGGAACATTCTAGAATACTGTGACTGCGCTACATTCTAGAATTGATGTGACTGTGCTACTTGCATAGCTTCTGCAGTGTTGACTGCTAAGTATGAAACGAAGTACCATTGGATAACGCTGGAAGAAGCCTTCATCCTGCATTGGACATAAAATAGGCTAACTACGATGATGATGATACGACAGAGGAGCACATGGAAGGCCAATCCGTTTGGACATTTCTGAAGAGACACAAAATAGGAACATAGATGTGTCTTCGGCTGTCAACCTAGCGGCAGTGTCTGACCTTCATCCGAGACTCTAGACACGTGACTTGTACGTCATGAACCTCCTATATATACCACTTTGGAGCGAGCAATAAACATTCCATTTTTTATGTGCCAGACTGCGACGTATCAGTGGCAACAAAGAAAAAGCCAACTCATCAGGTTCACAACGCAGGGAAGAATGAGCCTCAGAAAACCACCCATGTCAACGTCATCGAGAATACATGGACTACCTTCAAGATTCGACTTGAGGCATACCTGGAAGTGCAAGATATAACAGATGAGATGCAAGAGATATCATAGACAAGCTGCATGTCTGTAAACAAATGAACATAGTACAGATGAATGTAGGAGACTACTTGTTTACAGCTCTCTACTTAGCTGTTTGCCGCTTCGAATAACACTCTTTGCAATAAGTGTCGAACTCTAACACGCGCAGAAGCTCCACGCCTGTAGCAGTCTCTTCATTGCCACAGAAAGTTGTCCGTGAGTATAGGTCCTGCCTCTTTCGGCAAAACTGAAAAAAAAAGAAAAACGGTTAACATTGCTCAAAGTTACAAACAGCATTACTAGTTGTGAAGCCAATATAGTTCAACATGGAGACTGTGTGTCATATTTCTGCTATGTACACTCCTATGCAAGTATTGTTTTGTTGTTTGGAGATTGTACGGTTGAGAGCAAAAGCTTGGAGACAATGCCATCGGCAAAAAATAGTTTCTTCTAGCACAGCTGCACACTGTGCAAATTGCTTCAATACATCGCATCGGTCCAAACACACACAGGTAACTATTTCGTTTCAACTAGCGTGCCTAGGCTGCAAAGAAACATTTTTTTTCACACCACCATTGTTTGCCAAACTTGCTTGCAACTGTGCAAGAGCAAAGCATGCCGAGAAACCATCAGTTGCGTGTGGAGTGTCTTCAGCTGCTGTCCAGCAGGTAATTTGCAGTATGGGGTCTGAAAGACAGCTCAAGGGTCAGGATGATGCAAGAACAAAGCATGCTTGCCTGACAGCCGTGAGTGATGAAGTTCTTGTTGGACAGCTTTTTTTTTTTCTTTTTTTTTATATGCTGCTTGTCCATTAGGTATTTGATTACAGTTCTTGGTTGAAGCCTTATTTGCAAAATCTTTCGATAAATTGTCCAGGATGACAGAACAATAACATCTGGTACTTCAAACATCAGTGATACATGCAGACATTAGTGATACAACCTGAAGTTGCTGTGGGCTGTGATGGACACGAGTGATGGAGGCCTCTAAACGAATTTTAACTGCACCCAAACCGCGGGTACTGTACATGACTTTTTGCATTCTACCCCATTGAAATACAGCGACTGCGACAAGGAAGTGTCAGCATAGCCACCCAAAGCAGTTTTCCACATCATTCCAATACATCTTTTTTCACCACTAGAGGGACCATGTGCCAGTTGCATCTTGGAACTCCGTGCTGAGCGATCAGGCAATCCAGAGAAGACAAAGGTCACAAAGTGTGGCTTAAGTTTAAGTTTCACCTCGGATGCCTTGTAGCTTGCTTCTGGGTGTGGCACATTGCGACATGTGCAACAAGCATCACATTTTTTTCAAAAGAGCACACGAGTTGTTGCTGAGCTTAGCCAACAGGTTTTATTTGCTTTTCTTTCTCTCGGTGCTTCTCCTAGGAGATGCAACAAAATAAATGTAATGAAAAAAACAAAAAAAAGCACAATGTGAACACCTAAAGCTTCTTCAGTCACTCAACTACACTTCACTAAACTCACTCGCAAGGACACCGGAAGGGGAAAAAAAAAATAGTACAGGGCATTACATGTTTGCCAAGTCCCATTGATACAAGACTGCACGCATCCATACGCACTCGCCACGTGACGAGATGCACAGAAATACTGTGAAGGAAAACAAAAAAACAAAACGGTCCTCAAAATGCAAACTTAACTGGCTTCGCTATTTCGTAGTCCCGATGATTACTCGAAAACTTTTTTTCTCTCTCTCCAGGGGCTAAAAAAAATGTGAAAGGGGTCGGTCGAACATGCGACGTGGTGCGTTTGCTGGGCCTAAGCAGCAGAAAGTGTTGCACCGGCGTTGCGTGAGAGGTCGAGGAACTGCGGCGCGTCGATCACGCCGAGAGGTCGAGCCCGAGTCCGAGCTTGTGTCCGCCCTGGTTGAAGTTCTTGCCGTCCAGCATGGTCGACAGGGTCAGGCTGATGCCCGGTCGGAGGCGGTGCGTGAAGCCGAGCCCGATCTGGCCCGAGTTGTTCACCTTGGCGCGCACCGACGTCTCGGTATCCAGGTCGTACACGCAGCCCAGGCCGAAGCGGGTCGCGTTGGTGCCGGCGGTCCAGGCCAGCTGGACGCCGGTCTGCAGCTGCGGGTTCACGCGCTGGAACACGGAGCCGGCGAACTCCTGGCCGTCGTTGACGTTCGTGTGGAGCACGAAGTCGCCCGCCTGAAATCCGACGGCGAAGTTGGTCTTGCTCAGTCGGTTCTTGGTCGTGTCGAAGGAAACCTGGCCGCCGGCGAGCCAGCCCTGATAGTGCAGCACGGCCGCGCCGTGCACGACGGGACCCGGGGGTCCGAGGTCGACGTCACCGTTCAGGTGGACATTCTCGAGCTTGTAGGCCGTTCGCAGGGCGCCCGATTTCTTGCCCGTCTGGGGCGCAAAGTTGGCGTGGAAGGCCACCTTTACGCCGCGCGCTAGCTTCTCCTCGGTGCAGATCTCGGTCGAGAGCGTGTTGTCGGTGTTCCATTTCTCCTTGAGCGTGAGGCCGTACTCGGGAACCTTGTACTTGGTCTCGAGCGAGGCGTTCACCTTGCCGGTGTCATTGAGGCTCGTGCCGCTCACGTTGAACTCTACGCCAGTCTGGGTGGTGGACTTGCAGTCGAGCTTCACGACGCCGAAGTGGTAGTTCTTGTTGAACAGGTCGCGCGCCTGCTTGCCCAAGTCGGCGTAGCACGGTGGAGCCATGGCGATGATAGGGGTTTCTTATGCGGCGTGGAAAGCGGCGTGCAGAAGCGAGGCCTGTTCCTCGAGCCGAGATGGCGGTGCGAAAGCCAAAGATGGACGCTACGGCGGGGAGAGAGAAGAAAGAGCTAGGTTGCGTGTCAGACGCGGCTTCGTATGACGCGTGATGTGTCTGTCGCCGCGTCGACTTTCAGGGCGCGACAAAATGCGAATGAGGCTACAAATCAGCCCACCGCTGTTAAATCCCTGGCAAACGCGCTGTCTAAAGTAGTGTAAAAATGCTACTGATGCTACGCTTTTGCAAAAGCTGTCGAGCTTACAAAAAGAAGGCCCGGGAAGTTGTGTACTCTGCGAGGTTATTTTTTGGTTGCTGTTCACTTAGAAGAAACGCTCATTTCCCGCCGCATATTTACGGGCTTACTTAATTTAGGCGAATGTGAAATAAAAATATTTGTGCAGAAGTAATTCATCATCACCATCATTTTATTTATAGTTTATAAAAATGTAGTACTGCACAGCAAATAAAACGCTGGTCTCTTTGTGAGAAAGAGGCTGTAGCGGCGCTTGTATCGCTTGTTTTGTAAGGTAACTGTGCAAGTCGTCGTAAAACTTGCTACAGGAATGGCGATTCTGCTGGTATCATACTTTCTAAAAATAAACTGGCAGGGACATACAACCACAGAACACCTACCATTACCAACCGAATCCAGCAGCTATGCAAGTGCAAAACGCGACACAGGCGCCTCTCGAGCTAGCTACTTTTTTGGTCCACTTATTGGAGCGCATTGGATGCGCTAAGGTAATCATAGGACACACCGGCAGATACGCTTTGCTGGGGGCGTTGGGCTTGTGCCTGCCGTCGCTTCCTGCTCCTTTATTTATTAACCACGTCGTAACTTTTAAGTTGCGTTATGTCTATCAGGTGACACGAGCGGGAAGTGGCGGATTTAGAAAGGCAGCCGGCACAAATGGCGGTTGCCGAGAGGACAGTTCGCTGACACCCTTCAACCCCGGAAGAGGGGACGTCGCGAGCAGACGCTCGCTCCTTTCCGAACCAGGGTTACAATACCTAATCGAGTAACGTGGAACTCGGGACAGCCATGGACGTGAACGCTTTGGAGGCTGAGGCCAAGGCGACGGCGATCAAGCACATCGTCACGATGCTGCAAGTGCCCGAGCAGCTGGAAAAAGTGCAGCAGTACAAGAAGCGCGTCAGCCGCAAAAAGGCGTCTGTCGAATCCATGCTCAAAACGGCGCTTCAGTCCCAGCTCGACGGCTTCCGGACCGCCCTGAATCTGCAGAAGTCCATCCCTGACGACCTGCTCGAAGTTCAGCGCAACCTCAACGAGGATGTCCAGGAGATCTTCAAGTCGTTGCCAGGGCTCACCGAGCGACTGCAGGTATACATTGACAGCTGTAAAGTTCGCTTATAAGCGGCCCTGTCTCTGCTGCTTATCCTAATTTCAATCTTCATCCTATTTTTTTGCACACACACACACACACGCGCAAACATAGCTGAGGATTAAAAATACGAAAACACT
Source organism: Dermacentor silvarum (assembly GCF_013339745.2). NCBI lineage: Eukaryota > Metazoa > Arthropoda > Arachnida > Ixodida > Ixodidae > Dermacentor > Dermacentor silvarum. The sequence continues at coordinate 57,971,111 of NC_051163.1, read as the reverse complement.
GTATGTCGAAAATAAAGCACGTACTGACATCGCGATATAACCGAAAGTGCCTCGATCAAAACGCTTTGTCTAGCTAGAGCACAGCAGCAGGGGAAAATAACGCATAAAGTGACGTTCAAAAATGAAGTTTCTCAAATAATAAGTATGCTTAATTATGGTTTGAATTAAGACTCCCACAAGGGCTTATCTCACTGTGTTAATTCTTTGCCTGTCCCTCTTCTCTTTCTTTCTTTCTTTTCTTTCTTTATTTATTTATTTTAATGACTGACACTAGATCCTTCAGGCTCATTTGTGACAGTAGTTCTACCCAGGATGCATAGCATAGCATCATAGGGTAGAACCCTACCCTGCCTACCCAGGATAGCATGCATCCTGGGTAGGCAGCTAGGGTATTAATGTGTCCTGGTAACCTATGATTGCATTTGATGCTATGTAGGGCTTATGTTGCTCTACAAGACGTGAAAACTTCATGTCTGGAAGAACTTCAAGAAGTCTGAAATCAAGAAGTGTTAGCACGGAGTGAAAAGTTCACTCTTGCAAAGCTTGCACACAAGAACGTCTATAACACGGCAATGCATGCTTAAATGTAGGTGTGTGTTAAATCTGAAATTTCTAATACAAACCAAATAGTCCTTGCTGTTCAATTTGTATTCAATTCGAGAATTTTACTATTTTGACTGTGACCACCGAAAACGATCATTTGGCAGGACCTGCCATGTGGCGCAGAAATATTTTGCCGTTGCTGTGTTTAGATTAGCACCGGTCACCAAAAGTCAAGAGAAGGAGCGACAAAAGCGGTCGCCCCTCACCCATGTTCACGGAGTAATATCGAAAGACCCATAAAGTGTCTCATGACCTTCTATATGTCATGTGCAGTTACTTTGTAATAAAAGGCTGTGTGCATTGATATACAAGACTGTGGGGAAAGTGAAAAAGAGCTGACAGTGCTCAAAAAGCAGGTGTTATTATAAATGACTTAAGAGCAGTCCAAGATGAAAATTAGTCGCCATTCAAGTAGAGCACCTCTATAACGAACGTCTCTACAATGAAATGACCTGTATAACAAAAGAATAATTGTGTCCTGGTTCTCTCGTGAGCTATGCGGTGCGCAACCTTTACAACGAAGTGACCTGAATAACAAACGATTTCGGAGCCCGCAAGCGCTTCGAATGTATTGTGATTAATGCCTATGGCCGCCCGTAAGAAGATTTTAACATGCAGCCTAGCCACCAGGCAGCGATAGCGAGCTCTACTTACCATGCTTTCAATAGTTTGTTGGCTGCCTGTTAAACTTCAAATAAGGTTTTGTGTGAGAGTGGCCTTTTGTCCCATCAGTAGCGCTGCCGCAAGCATTATCAGTTATTTGTTACCTGATCATGCATTCTTTTTTCATGGTCCCCTAGAAAAACGTGTCGACAAGGTTCTACTGTAATTAATCTTGCAGTAGGTTCTCACAAATGCAAAAATTGCAGCCACCGCGATCAGTGTATGCGAAATGGCACTGCGAAGTTCGCATATGGGGAAACCGCAGCTGCGATAATTGCAGCTTATGAAACAGGCATTATCTTTTTTTTTTTCTCTTCCTTCACTCTGCATCTTGCAGGAGGTCAAAGAAGAGAGCATCCGTCACTCTCAGTATGGAGCGGCCATCGAGAACCTGAAGCACATCTTCAACGTCCCGGGCAGTGTGCAGAAGACGCAGGAGTTGATTGCCAACGACAAGCTACTGCATGCACACCAGGCCCTGTCGGAGCTGGAGAACTCTCGTGACGACCTGCTCTACGAGCTGCACAAACTGCCCAGCCAGAGCGTGACAGACCGCAACATGCTCAAGCAGTACTTCGTGGATGTGGAGAAGCTCTCAGACGACCTAGGCAAGCAGATCTGGCTGGTGCTGAAAAGGACACTCAACTCGGTGCGCAAGGAACCGCAGGTGAGTGACAGCGGTTGGCGCTGTACCTGGCACTGCTGGTGCAGTTTTCAAGGACTCGGGAATTCTTAGATCAAGGTGGCAGACGGAGGTCCACCATCTTGGGTGCAAAATGAACCAAGGTTGTGTGCAAAAGCCCCGCATCACGCTCGCAGTGGTCAAAGCTTGTCGCAACTTTGCTTCCTGTGGAAATGTGCACATTCACTCCGTTGATGCCTCTTGGCGAACATGTCATACCAAACTGTGCCTTTTGCGCCAACGTGCAGGTGGTGGTGACTGCGCTGCGCATTATCGAACGCGAGGAGCGGCGTGACCAGGCGGCGCTGGAGCGTCAGAAGTCCTCGGGCGGTTTCCTGCCACCGAGCAGGCCCAAGCAGTGGAGGAAGCGCTGCTTCGAGGTGCGACTCGTGAATTGTGATGCCTCCGTTGATGAGCGGGGCTTTGTGTGAATCTGAGGGATGCATATTCTTTGAGGAAGACGTTATCATTCCAGGTCAGCGTGGGTAAGAGGGTAGTTCGGTGAGATCTGAATGAGTTTGAGCAGCTAGACATTTGAGAAAGTGAACAGGTGCCAGTACTTCTTTAACTCCTCTTAAAATTCATTGCTGCTCGATGACTGCCTCGCTCACTGTGGCTTGGCACATAGCTCGGCGATGGCCTAGGGTCGCATTGCAATACTTCTTTATTTTAAAAGGACACTAAATAAACAAAAATAACTTGAGCTGTATTAGTAAATTAATTTACCATTCTGCAATAAAACAAAAGCCGCGCTTACTGTTTAAGGAGGCTTGTTAAGCCTGAAAAGAAGCAAAAACAAAAAGACTGGGGGGCACCGCCACGCTGAAGTTTCCACGCCAGCTCGCTGTGGCATCATGGATTTAGACGGTGTCTGCTCACTTCTAGTTAATTTTTATTGGCAAAGATGGACAATGTAGCCATCTAAGATCTAATCTAGCCAGAGACCAAAGCTGGATAGTTTCGAGAACTTTTACTGGCCCCACAACGGGCCGAAATTCGGGAAGATACTGTGAAACTTGTGACACTGCACTAATGTGCTGGCTTTGTGGTGTCGGTGTGAAATAATTAAAGAACCCAAGCTTGGTCTTAATTTCTTCTTTTATGAAATAATGCAAATAGAGATCCTAAAGACTTTTCTGTCAGTCTAAGCTTATTTAGTGCATCTCTTTAGTGTCCCTATAGATAATAGAAATCTTTAGCTAAACATTGCTTATGGGGCGGGGAGGGCTCTGCTCACAGTTTATGCACTGTGGCACTGCTGAGAACTGCGTTGACTTGACATTTTCGATAAGGTCAGCTTGGCTGTGTAACAACAAGGAATCCTAATGGGCACACTGTCACACTTCACCCAATCGTCTCCATGGCAAAGCAAAAGCAGCATTCTGCCTTCTGCTGTTTGTATATTAGCATTGTGCATGCACACGCTAGCGCTGAGCTGATCCGCTGAGCAGCTGTGTGGAAGGTGTTAGGACGCACTGGTTCTAGAGGAGCAGACTGTAAACACTCAGCTAAAACTCTCAAATGAAAGTACGAGCCACAGCTTCTCGCTGCATGCTTTACTTTCAGCAAGTTGTGAGGAGGGCAAAGGAAATATATTTCGAGGCTCGGAATGAAAACGGGTGAGATTGGTGCCAAGTGTAGCAAAAACGGCGGTTCGCTGTTAAACTGTGGTTCCATTGCAAGTTTGACTAGGTGCATACGTGCCATCTCTCCTGAATCGATTGTAAATTTTACAAATTGGGGCTCGATCCATGGTACAAATGTTGCGTAAAGGTGTACACTGTATCGCTTCTAAGTCTCTGCTGTACCTAGATTACTGTTCCTTATGTGCTGCGTCTAAACACAAATAATCATAAATAAAGTGCATGTGTATCCCACCAAAGGTGATTCTCAGGGCAAACAAACAAAATTGCATACTTCTCCCCCCCTTTCCTCATTCACCTCCCTTTGTCATGTTTGTGAGTATCTTTACAAATTTTAACGTTCGCAGGTTGGCAGGTATGTAGATAAATGTGGAAATTCTGCCTTTTTTTTTTTATGATCACACTGGTGCAAGCCTGTTAGCATCTTTGTTTTGCTGCCCTGAAGTCGTCTTCCAGGAGTTGACAGGAATGCATTGTGGCGCACAATTCTTGTGCACGAATGCTAATGCATTACATACATTTCAGACGCAAGAGTATGAAAGAAAATTTTGAACTTCTTTCTTAGTGGTGAGGCCTGAGTGTGGGCTGCTTGGCACATCATGTGTAGAGACTTAATGAATGCGTTATTTTAGTTACCCATCACATTTAATAATGATGCCTAATAGTTGCTACTATAATAATCACAACGATCAATAACGTGCCTTCACCAAAGGATTAAATGCATAGTTAGTGGCGCACCCTCCTGAAATGACGACGATATGTTTTCTTTTCTTTCTTCCTTTCTTTCTTTCTTTTTTTTTTTTTCTTTTTTTCTGCAAGTGCTAATGATCGCGAAGTATTTGATGATGCAATCGGTGACAAAGGGTAGACGTAACGTGGCTATGTAAGGGCCTAAAAACAGTTGCTGTAAACTGCATAAAATATACACATATTAAAATATTGACAATGACTTGTGAGGTGTACTTTGAACATAAAACATTTACTTAGAAGATATGATGTACTAAAAGAATAAATGCATCCTCAGTGGATCCAGTTTTTTTCGATGTTCTCACAATTTTCGGCACATGGTTGTGGAGGCGTGCCAACCCCGTACCTTTGTACAGGTGCTGGAAAGTGCAGTCGAGGACCGCATCGAAGGCAACCAGTTTGAAGACCGGCACGAGAACAAGATGTGGCTGGTGCGACACCTGGAGGTAACGAGGCAGATTGTCCTGGATGACCTGAGGACCGTCAAGACTGTCTGCGCTCCCTGTTTCCCGCCAGAATATGACATCTTCAACAGGTGCCCACTCACTTGAGACTCTCCAGCATAATATGTGGAGGGTAACACTGTAGAGCTCGTTACTAATGCAGAATAATGCCGTCATGGATGCTGCTAACACATGGCACGTACTATGCACATCCATGTAATAACAGCTCTGTCGTGAGTGCTTTAATGTAGTGCATTAAATGCAAGCATTGAGTCAGTATAGGATGTTACCCCATTCTTTCTTCCTGTAGAAGTATGTAGTTGTTGCTGAAACAGCTAGTACATGTCTACACAGTGTGGCTAAGTCACTACGGCATTCCACTGCTTAGTTTAAAGCTACGAGTTTGATTCTCGGTTGCCGTGAAAGCATTCTGATGGGACAAAATGTGAGAAATCTCATGTACCTATTTAGATTTAAGTGCATGCTACATAATCAAAGGTGGCCAGTTATTCTTCACAGTGGTATCTCTTCACTGTTACCTTTCACTGTGACAGTCTCTCATAGCTCTAGTAATACTTTGGGACATTAAACCCCGTAAACCTACACAATACCACCCGAGGGTATCGTAAAGCTACAAATTGAAACCTTTATACGAGTTTCTCAGAAAGAAAACTTCACCGCTAAAAAAATTTTGACCTGGTCTGGGGCTCAAACGTGCGACCAGTGCATTTCCGGGACAGCTGCCCTAGCACCGGAGCTAACCGAGACGCTAACAGATCAGAGCCAAACTTCCTCTTGCAGATTTCCGTGGAACTAACTTGCCAATTCTCGCTGTCCACTTCCGAAGTGCCCTGACTTGTCTTTTATTTTTTTTTCTTCTTTGCTGTGACGCGCGGCAGGTATGTGCGCATGTACCACAGCTGCCTGTCCCGGCACCTGCAGAGCATCATTGCCAACGAGCTGGAAGGCAACGAGTACATCACGGTGCTGGGCTGGCTAACAGTGTACACCAGCGAGGAGCTAATGGGCCACCCGGACCTGGCGCTGGACAAAGAGACGCACACCCTGGAACCCCTCTTGGGCCGGCAGGACGTGCAGCAGCTGATCGACAAGTACCTGGGCACCCTGGTGGCCAACTACCAGGACTGGCTGCGCAATGCACTCCAGTCCGACGTCAAGGACTGGCACCGTGAGTGCGAGCCGGACATGGACAGCCGTGGCTGCTACCACACCTCGGCGCCCATGATCGTCTTCCAGATGGTCGACCAGCACCTGCAGGTGCGTGCACCCACTAAACTTCTATATGAGCAACAAAGGCGCTGTAACGAACAACGAGTCAAGAATGCAGAAGCTCCTCTAGCAAAAGGGGGTTAAGCCTGCTCTTCTTATTCCTCTGCACTCGCACAGAACTTCTCGTACGTTTCTTACAGTCATGAGGAGAAGCCTCTGCCATTACACATCAACTTGCTCATTTGTAAGCAAAGCAGCCAGTGCCAGTCAGACTCAGCCAAGCCAGGCACACACACCCAAGAAGGGGGCAGTATGAGGCAGCATGGACTGAAAACTTGCTGGCACGAACTTATGTGCGAAGCATGGCAAACTGTCACAGATGCAAGCAGAGCCGGCGGTGTAACACACGAGGACACGCCACCAAGGCAGTGCGAGCATTTTAGTCCACGTAACAAGTTCAACGCAACAGGCAATGGAATGAAGATTGATAGGCGTAACATTAAGGGACAGGAAGACAGCGGTGTGGATTAGAGAGTTAACAGGGATAGCCGATAATATAGTGGACATTAAAGGGGTCCTCGACCACTCCTTGGGCTTGCTGAAAAAACGGTCTGTGAATAGCATACGCTGCTGTGAACATCTCAGCCAAATTTTGCAGTCGTGCATGGTGCGTGGAGCTCGCAAGCAGAGCGCGAAGTCGCCTTTTTCTCAAACGCTCTCTTTTCTTGGTGCTTTATTTCGTAATACTGCAGATTCCCATACGCGGCTGCTATTGTCTAATAGCTGACGTCAATCAAGAAGGGTGTTTGGATCAGTGCGCTTCTTTCTACTGTCACTGTGTATATTTATTGACGCAGTTTAAAACAGGCTGAAGTAAACAAAAATCTGCTTTTAAATTTCAGTAAGAATTACGTACTTCCAGAAGAAGCCGACCATTGTCTGTTTAAACTTTGGCCACCTTGCTTATCGGTGTCGTAGCTGTCGAGTCTCGCTAATTTCAAGTAGTTTTGAACACTCAACTAGCCTCGAACCACGCGAAACTTAGTCCAACAACACACACACTTGCCAGCGCTCTCTCACTCCTGGCCACTCCTGGACACTCCTGGTTAGATGCCTTGGCAGACTTCACTTTGTATTGAGCTATTGATAGCCATTCAAAATGCACAAGAAAAATGTGGCTGCCATCCGCCGGTCAAGCTGGTGCAGGAAAAAGCTGGTCCGCTTCACGTAGCATGGCCAGACTGGAAAATGTGAGCACGAGTGCACACTCAAGCACTGTCATGCACAAAGCAAATGCTGCGCATATGCACTACAGCTGCATGTAGCTGCAGTCTGCTACTTAGCGCAGATACTGTGGCCGCTGCGATGTACCGCGACAAGTCCACTGGCTAAGCGCACTGCGGCTCGCTGAGGACAACCACGTTTGGCACGTCGTAGGCACCAAAATAAGAAGTAGTGGCCTCTACGTCAACATCCAACTGCGTGCAACGGTGACGTTCTGTAGGCGGAGCGTTGTGGGCACGCCCCGCTCCGCCGTAGCCTTCACAATGCAAGGCATTGAAGTAGGAACGGGAGCACAGCGAACGGGATCATACGCGACCTTTGATTGCCAATAATTCCGCTTCTTGACGCATTGAAGTACTTTTTGTGCCAAAGTATTTCTGAAATAGTCTATTTTAACTTCGAATGCATTTCCAACTTTAATAAAAAGTGGTTCAGGGCTCCTTTAATGGGAGAAAAATGGAGCTGCGCAGGCCATGTGACTCATAGGGCAGGTAACCGGTGCTCTATTAGAGTTACAGATTGGGTGCCAAGAGAAGGGAAGCGCACTCGAGGATGGCGGAGAACTAGCTGGAGTGATGAAATTGTAAAATTTGCTGGCATAACTTGGACTCAGCTGGAGCAAGACAGGGGTAATTGTAGATCGCTGGCAGACGCCATTGTCCTGTAGTAGACATAATAGGCTGCTGATGATAGCTCAATCCGTCATTTCTGAATAATGTTTATTTAGAGTTCATACATTCTGTATTAATTCATACTATTGTGTTTACATAGAATTATTAAATTGCTTTTACATAGAAGGTCAAGGATGCTTCATTCAATTAGCATTCGTACCTTCACTTTATAATTTCTCACATCGCTTTGCTGCACTGTGTCGGAAGCTCTTTTGAAGCTTCTGGCATTCTGTGAGCTTCTTTCGCTTGTGTGGATCGTGAGGGCGTTTGAGGTTTAAAGGACTGGTGACTGAACTCCAGGTCGCCAAAACGGTGGGGCCCGACCTGGTGCGCAAAGTGCTGACCATCAGCCTAGAGCAGACGACCAAGTTTGTGGCCTCCTACATGGAGGCAGTGAGCGAGTTCCGGGACCGTCACTTCGAGGACCGCAGTGTGCGCAAGTACTTCACCCACTACGTCATCGCCGTGGCCAACAACTGTCTCCAGTTCCGGCAACTCTTTGAGAAGTCCTACAGCGACTGCTGCAGTGGTCAGGGCGCTCTGGCCAAAGGAGACAACGAGGTGTCCCAGGTGAGCACCGTACACACTCGCCTGTTTTGCGTACCAGGTGAGGTCAACTTGGTTGACATCTTTCAGAGCGAAATGAAGGGTGCCTCATCGCGCAGGACTTTTGCTGGCTATGTAGGCAATGCTACAGAACCAAAACGTGCATGTAGCATTGCTGTAGGAACTAGCCACATAATTTCATTAGCATTTTCTAGCTTTAGGAATCGGAAACAATTTTTTTTGGCCAATATGTTCTGTAGAAATCTGCGAGGTAGATGAAGCAAGAATTGTCATCCGCCCTAGAGCAGCTCTAAGCTAAGGGACAAGAAGAGAGTGGTCTGGATCAGAAAGCAAACGGGGATAGCCGATATTCTAGTTGACATTAAGAGAAAAAAAATGGAGCTCGGCAGGCCATGTAATGCAGTAGGATGGGTAACTGGTGGACCATTAGAGTTACAGAATGGATGCCAAGAGAAGGGAAGCGCAGTCGAGGACGGCAGAAAACTAGGTGGAGTGATGGAGTTAGGAAATTTGCAGGCACAAGTTGGGATGGCCGAAGGTAACAAAATAGAGTTGCTTTATGACAGGACATAAAGCAGATGACATTTAAGAGCGGGGACAGCACTCTTGAGCGGTCGCTTTCGGAGGTACGGTCACCTTTGCGAGATTTCACATGACTCTGCGCCGGGACATGTTGACGTATACATGACTGACAGCACTGCTGGCACTGTGGCAAGCTTGCTATCTTTGAACAGGTGAACGCTTGAGGCCAGATACATGGACACATCTTGTGGAAAATCGCGTGAAATCCTGCAAAAGGTGGTTGTACAGTTAAACCTGGATATAACGAAATTGACAAATTCCCGAAAAACTTCGTTATAAAGAGGATTTCGTTATATGCAGGTTCGGCACGAAAATTCGAAAAACGAACGTTTACCGTATTTACTCGATTCTAACGCGCCCTCAATTGTAACGCGCACCCGTTTTCGTCGAAGCACTCATCCTCGAAATGTCACACCAGGTACCGGATGCGTGGATGCGTGTCGTTTCGCACAAGCGCGAGGCATTGGAAACGAAGAGCGAGCGTCACGATGACGTCGTAGCGTCGTATAGTGTTACAGTAGAACCCCACTGTTACGTTCCCGGGGGCTGCGTTTTCCCGGCTGTTACGTCGTTTTCGGCCGGTCCCGGCACAGCTCCCATAGAACCCAATGCATTGGTAACCCCGCTGTTGCGTCGCAACTGTGGGACCGTTCCCGCATCATACCTTGCGAACTGCCACCCCGCGCCGGCCCGAGTGGCCATTTTGACTTTTCATGTCGCTTGGCTTGGTGGCTTGACGGTGGCATTGGCCGCCCAAAGTGCGGGGCGGCGCGCGGTCGTTGAGGCCGTATCTTGAAAGCGATCTGCGTTGGGGCAGAGTCTAGCAGTGTAGGTGCGTCGGCGGCTCGTAGCTTTCTGCGTGCTGTGTGTTCTCGGCGCTCAGTTTGCGTTGAAGCGATGGACAACAGCCACGAAGGTCACTTCGCTTGCTTCTCCAGCGGCGCTTCCAAACGCCGCCAGCGTTTGACAGCGCGTGTCCGCGCTCATCGAGTCTGATGTGCCACAGCGTGTACCAGCACGTCGGCAACATCAGCTGGAAAAGGAGGGAGTGCCGGCTTGGCGGGCTAGGCCAGCTGCAGCAAGCGGCAGGATCAGATTTGAATGAAGGGAGGGGGAAAGGTCACGCCCGCGGCGGCAAGATCGCCGGGTCGAGGGATGCAGGGCCGCCTCGCACACGTGCGCTCGCTTCGCATTCCATCACGGCGGAGAAGGTGCTTCTGGTTGCTGCTCGCGCAAAAATGACAAAATTTGGGGCAAAATCTCTAGGTGGTCGGAGGGGAAAATTCGTTATATCGAGGGGGTCTCCCGCTGCCACTTCGTTAAGTAGAGGTCTCAAATACATGCGCTTCTATGGAGTAACGGCGGGGAATCGAAAAACTTCGTTATATCCAGGAATTCGTTATATGAAGGTTCGTTATAAGCAGGTTTAACTGTAGTATCCGCAAAAGATCTCACTCAAGAATACCACCCCAGATGAGCACCGCACAGCAGTCCTGTGTGTTGTCTGCTTCAAGTGATCTGCCATTGAAAAGGGACATTTTCTTTCATTCCACCTAAAGAACAAAACGTCTTTGATGTGTAATCACTTGAGAGTTTGCATGCAATAGCAAGTTATTCACCTTGTCTGAGCTATATGCAACGAATACTGAGAACCACTTACAATAACACACATTTTAATCACATGCTGTGCCATTAAAACAACACAACGAAAATACTTTCGTGAATTATACAGATTGAACATACTTTTTACACCACTTTATTTTTAGGAGACAATCCACTTGTACCCCTTACATACATCTTTTATTCTTTAGGCGACACTGTTTTGTTAAATAAACTTTACGGTAATGCAACTATGGTTACTTCTACATTTTATTGATATTATCGTCCTGTGGATGGTGCAGCATAGCCTTAGTTGCTTTTGTGCTATTAAGCCTTGAATGAACCAACTAACATCTTGTCTGAAGCCTCTTGTGTGTCATATGTCTTGCAAGGTGTGTTAGCATCTGAACTTTCCTTCGCTTCTTTCTCTCTACACCCGGTTAGAACGTTGTCTGCTTGCATCTAGTTCACAAGGCACATTGCCACTAGTACTTGCTCACAACTGCCGTTCTCGCAGGTCTACCACCGGCTGCAGCAGAGCTTAGAGCGGCTACAGGAGCGTACCCTGGACTCGCTGCGCGATGAGCTCTTCCTGGACCTCAACAAGGAGCTGATGGACGTGATGACTCGCAAGTGGCTCCTCACGGGTTCCAACATTATCGACACGGTCTCGGCCACTGTCGAGGACTACTTTCGTGACTACGCCCGCCTGCTGCCCAGGAACCTCGAGATATTGGCCGTCAAGGTGCAGTGGGCATTGGCTCGGTCGTACATACACGCCATCCTGCAGCGCAAGATCACCTTCAAGGTGGGTGTCTCGCACTTTTGAGGACCAATGTGAGCAAGCGGCAATAGGAGGACAGAGAGGCAGGATTCACAAACTGCATACCTGCAAACAGGGGTTTATTCAGAATTTCGATTTGGGGGGGGGGGGGGGGGGCACGCCGTATGGGGGGGGAGTCCCCCATACGGCGTGCCTCATAATCAGAACTGGTTTTGGCACAGTACGTACATCCGGTACGTACAATATCCAAGAAAACTACTAGGCCAACCGTGGCTGCCCCATTCACGAATTAATAATTAAAAAAGACAACTGGGACTACACAAACTATACAGTTGCACCGTGTCACCTCGCACATACGTAAAATACCCGACATGGTTTCTTGGCCCACATCACGTAGGGTCGGTACATTAACTGCAAATATTCTTCTGTGTCTGTGCGAGCGATTGCTGTTCGTGGGTGCTACCGCTGGAAGGCTTGCGGGTGCTTGTGAAACTGGTATCGGCTCGAGAGACCTAGTTGTGTTGGTAGCGGCGAATATGGGCAGCTCCAGTGTGACTGAACGCATACGGCTATGACTATAGTATAGTCCATGACTATAGTACGGCGCGCAGCTCTGAGCGCCAGAAGTTGCACAGACAAAAACACACGGACATGTCTTGCGTTTACCGTGACGTCAAGGTTTCTCCGCTCCCTGCAGGTCGTAGTGTAGCACTGTCGTCTGCGCGCTGAACATCAAAATATGGCCTCAAAATTTGGACTACGTAGCGTCCACCTCCGCAAAAAGTAAAGATTTCTTAAAGCGGAGGGTCGGGTCGCGGGTTGGCAGGTATGCAATGCATCTTGAAGTGCATGGGATCAGCGTAATTTTTTTTTCTAGGATGAGTGCCTCTCTGTAAGAGGGGAGGGAGGGGTGTATAAATCCCTGGCCCAGAGTACGTCGTGAACATTCTAAGTGCTGTTACCCCGGAAGTTTCATTCGTTGCATAGAACAACGTTCAGGCTGGCCAGTGACCGCGCTTGGCCGCGTGTCCTTGAGTTAACGCTGCCATTCAACATGTCCCCAACAGGAGGCCTTGGCACGTTTTCTGATAACCTATGACGTCAACGCGGCGCATATATTAAACTGAAGGTCTTAGGTTTCTATGTTGGTGGTGCCCTTGGCGGTGACCATGGCAAAACTGCGCCGTGAGAAAAAATGGCAATTGCAATTAACAATGATGTTGGACCCTAGAAATCTGCTCTAAAACAAACTTGCACTGCTCCAAAACTCCCCTTTCATTGCTCCAAAGCTGCTCAAAAACAGCATTATTCCGGCTCCCTGAGCTGCTCCAAAAGGCTCAAGCCTGCTTTCACCCCTTCACAGTGGAGTGCTGTGTTGTCTGCCACGTGCTGTTTCACCACGAGCCAGTTAGTGGAAAGCGGACGCAATGGACCATCACAATGGAACAGAAGGAAGCTATCTAAAGGCTGTTGCGTTGGGTGCCAAGTCACTTGTTGCACATGCCTAAGATTCTTTTTGTTGTTTTATTCAGATTTCATCGCATGCGTGGCCGTGTAGTGGTTCCGTGGGCCGCAAAGCCGTCTTCTTATTTCCATGTTCACAGTTGTGAACCCCATCAGGCATATATTGCAGTAAATGACAATAATGAGTACAACAAAGTAACGGATATAACGAAGTAGTATCAGCTCGCCCTTCGCCTTCGTTATAACGAGGTTCGAGTGTAGAGACTAGTTCCGTAAGCAGTAAAAATCGGCAATGGCAATGCCATATTCACCACAGTAGCTTAGTGCACTATGGTGTTGCCTAAGGCGACCGCGCGCGCTTTGATGGGCCCGAATTGCTGAAATGCTCATGTGCTACTTGTACTTGGGTGCATGTGAAAGAACCCCAGGTAGTCAAAATTAATCCAAAGCCCTCCACTATGGCGTACCTCATAATCAGACTGTTGTTCTGATATGCAAGACTCCAGAATATTATTTGATGTCAGTTTAACAGCTAAGTCATAAAAATAATGTGTTGCTTGTCAGTGCTTGCTGTTTCAAGTTTGCTGCTGCTCGTGTGCTGTGCCTAAATGTAAATCATTAAGAAAGTCTATATGTATCCCACAAAAGGCGCATGCTCAGGGCAACCTTTAAAACAATAAGAGTGCATTCCCCTGCCACTTATCAACGTAGTGCGCAAGGGATTGTTACAAATTTTAAAGCTCGCGGGTCGGCAGGTATGCAATGCATCTTGAATAGAAAACCATTTCTTTGCTCCATCGCACAACGGGAACCAGTGGCCCTCGACTTAATCAGTAACGCGCTTCAGTAACGCTCCTGAAAAGGAAACAGTTGTCATCCAAATGGGAAGTAGCACAATGCTAAAAAGAAAACCCACACAAGTTTCTCAGAAAGAAAGTTATACAGTTGAAGAAAAATTTCGTCTGGTACAGGATCGATTGGCGATAAAACCTAGTCTGTCACGGTATTCGTGCGCATGTGCAGCATTTTTGGCTCCTAAAGCGAACAAGCCAATTGGACGCACCGTCACGCTCTGCTCAATCAGCTCTGCCAGAGCGAGGGCAATGTTCTGGCTTCCACTGCTGGCTTTAGCGTTTTGCCCACATACATTAGCATTCTTGCCGATGAACTGTGTTCATACTACATTGCGGTGTACACACTGGACTAAGCGTAACGGACGGTAAATTTCTGTAGAAATCTATCTAAACCTTTCATTCGGCACTGACAAATGCTGACTGGTTTTCATTCGTCTCGTCTCGTGCGCCATCGAGGTGTGACGCCGCTGGCAGTGTTCCCTATCACGCCAGCTTTCCAAGAGACACCTTCAGTACCGTTGTACTGAAGGCGTGAAGCTGACAATTTTTATAAAACTTCCTCCGCCTTGTGGATTTCTGCTGAGCTTATTAGCCATAGTCAGTAACGCTCCTTGACAATTTTTTAGCTATAGTTTTATTATCGGGTACCTTAAAAACATATGAGGGGACACTGAGCACACACGTCAAATCATGGTCGAAGGTGAGCCAATGACCTTGCATGGCTCGACCTTGCCTCAGATTCAAATTGGATGTGATAATTGCACTCAACCTCGTTCGTTGAGTTTGAGGTGCTTTTGGTCTCGCCTCAGCTTTCAGCCGCAGCCAGCGACCTCACCTTGACCTATCTCAGCCCCGTTATTGAAGTCAGTCACGTGTTCAACATCATTTCTCATCATTATCTCAAGAATTTCTTGAGATGATTGCAGCAGCTGCTGTGAGAGCCTGCAGCTTTCGCAGTAATTTCTTCTGCTGAAAATGTGTGGATGGGTTGCTAAGTTGGATTCGTAGTCCATTGTACATCAGAGCACTACTATTACGAAGTCACCGCTCTTAGTAAAACCTTGTGTGGCTGGATGGCATGGTTAGAAGCATTCATGTCCTTCTAATGGATCATTGGATTCTCACGTGCTAAAAAGTTTAGAAACCATCCGCTGGTTTTGCCAACATAAGTTCAGATAAAAGCCACCGAGAGAACGAGAACACCAGCTCCTCGCTTTTCTCGGCTCAGCCCAAAGCAATGCTGGCAAAGAAAAAACCAATTCACACACTCCAACTGGCTCAGGTTCAGAGTATGCTTATGGTACGTTTGCTATTTCGCAAAGAAAAGAACCAATTGACGCACTCCATCTGGCTCAGATTCAGAACATGCTTATGGTACATTTGGCTAGTTCCTACCAGTCTCCAACTCAAATTGCAATGCTGCGGAAAACGATCAAGGTTGGAGCCAGAGAAGGCATGTGTTCAGCCACTTCCCAGAGCAATATGAGGCTGGAAGCAGCGACACATCAGCGCCGCTTCTGTTGAAGCGAACAGTCATCTCCAACATAAAAAAGCAGAAGCCAATGTGACCAGTATTCTAGCTGATCTTTAGTTGTGCTCTACGGGGCAACTCTCGAACAATCACTTTCGAGGGTACCTTCACTTGGGCACAGGATGCGTCTCCGACCACGGGCGACATTGTTCCTGGCACTGTGCTAGGGCAGCCTGCTTGGCACTGTGGCAAGAAGGCTGCCACTCATAGATGCCAATGCATCTGGCGCGAGTCATGCAATCTCTCGGAATTGTTCGTCTAAGAGTACCGGCCCAGGACGAAGGCAAAAGCACCTCCGAGGGCTCTGAGTGCACCTGGAGAATGTGTTCCGAGTGGTTAGTTTTGGCCAGTCGACGATAAGGCGAGCGGCAAGCGCTCGGAGCAATGAGTCAAATGGTGGCGCATCGCCCAATTGGCTGGCCAGTGGCAACTCTAGAATTCCACGTTATCGGTGCGTTGCTGATGACCTGGCATCTGCCAACGGGAACTAGTGTTCTGTGCTTTCTTCTTCCTTACTTGTTTTATTTTTAATTTTTATTTCTTCCGGTTCTTTCAAGGGATTTGCAATTATCCAAGCATATTTGCTCAGAATGACTAAGTTAAG
Organism: Dermacentor silvarum; assembly: GCF_013339745.2. NCBI lineage: Eukaryota > Metazoa > Arthropoda > Arachnida > Ixodida > Ixodidae > Dermacentor > Dermacentor silvarum. The sequence goes on along the minus strand of NC_051163.1, from coordinate 57,955,160 downwards.
ACAGTTGATAGGGGTTCATGTCAGAAAAGAAGGTAGGCATGCAGACGCAAGCACGAGTAGAGGGAAGCGGGCAACACAACAGGTCGTGTTGTCCGCTTCCCTCGACTTGTGTTCGTGTCTGCACGCCTACCTGTTTTATACAGTGTGAATACTATTTGCTCACCTGATCACCTAGAGGACACCTGACGAGGGTGCCGCAATTCTTAACGTTGCAGGGTTACGAGGAGCGAAAGGATGCAGCCGAGAAGATCAACCGAGAGAGTGACAAACTTGCAGAGTTATTCAGGAAGGCCACACCACCGTCAGCAGGTAAGAGTGAAAGTATCAACGGCTTATTGTGGGCACCAAGCACAAAGGAAGGGCAGTTCAACATGGACGTATAAAAGCAGTTTATGTAAAGCACTTGCTTTTCTGTCACTGTCCAAGTACATATGCACTGCACAGAACTTTCCTTATTTCTTGGCCTCTCTTTCTTCTGAGGCTTATTTATATACATATATACATATATCTTTGTATAGCTGAATAGCATTGAGAGTAAGTAAACAATGGCAGTGACAGAGTGGAGATGCGTATATACAAAATGCCGCAGTTTCGCCCAAAAGGCAAAGCATCGATTGCGAAAGCAAATTAGTAGACAGCTATACGAAGTAAGGATAGTAGTTTTATCAGCCATTAGCTTACTAACTAAACTAACAAGCAAGGTGTCACGTGCGCACAGGCAAACATAAACACATCTCATTCGGATGAGCATGGACACTTGCTGTCAAAATGCTGGCGTGAGGGAGAGCGGCAGCAGCAGCGAGCAAATTGACCTTTGTGCTTCAATGCGAACCAAGCTGCGAGAACACAGTGCACACGAAGCTATAAGCCCTCAGCGCACCTAAACTCTGTACTCATCGCAGATCACTTTCAAAGCCCGCACTTAGCTGTACCATATGCAGCCGTTGCCAGGAGTAGAATCCCCTCTCCCCCCTCAGTGCCCTGCGCCCACTGGAAGCCAGCACCCTTCCTCCCCACCTTTCTCCCTTGCGCGCAAGATCAAGCCACCATCCTCAGCTCACCCTCACACTCTTCCACTCGCACCTACAGTGTATGGTGCGCGACCACAGTGTTATCACACTTGGAGTTTATATGGAACATCACGGTGACGCCGACGACGGAAATGCGCCTGGAGTGTCCATACAATTGCTATCGCAATAAAATGTAACCTTTCCAGAAAAAAAAAAAAGGCACTTGATGCAGACTTGGACTTCAGTTGATTAATTCAATACTCACTTGTACCAACTTTCGTAAACAATATTGAAATGTTTTGTGTAGTTTTCTTCAATTAAGCCATTACTAAAATATGCGCTAGTGCTACAGCAAGCTTGGAAGCTTTATCAAGGCGCGCAGTATCTGCATCTTGCTCTAAAGCGTTTGTCAAGGCACACTGTTGCGGCGATTGGTGAGCAAGCGTGTAATTATAATAGAGTTTAATAGTTCTAAACTTGGAACACAATAAAACTGCGCCAAATTCTGAGCTACCTGGCACATCATTCTTTTTGTCTGTAAAGACTTCTGAACTTACAATGCATGTTGGACATATGGTTTGAGCTTAATTTTATATCTTGAAATTGATTGTTTTTACCAGCTGACCTCTAATACAGGCGCGGATCCAGAGGGGATGTCCGGATGTCCTGACCCCCCCCCCCTCAGATTTCTGTATCGCCCCCTCGCTGACAGGGGGATGGCCCTGTCGCAAAGAAAAATATGGCCACTAGCATTCTTCAAAAGTATTTTTCGCGAGTACCAGTGGTATCAGCCATGTAGAAGTAAAGCTAGCTCGCTCACAAGCTTAGTTGTATTCCGTAGGAGTGTGGTGTCGCGAAGTTGTGGTAGTTATTTTTTCTCATTAACACCTTGGACCTCCTGGCGCCTGCCGTCTCTTCCCATCGGTGGCGTCAAATGAACGAGGGGACGTGCCTTTTGCCAAGCACGCCAAAGTCCGCTCGAGCGCCTTCGCGCCTGATTAACTTAGTTTCCCCTTGGGGTGTCAATGGTTGCCTCATTGGCTGTCATTGGTTCCGCGACCAACCCGCTTAATGAAAGAGATCTCTCGCTGAAGTGCTCATATATAAATAATAACAACAGCTAAACTAAGAACTACGCATAGGCAACTTTTCTTTAACTGTAGCACTCATTGTGATCACAGTTATACGTTGACAATATCCAGTACGAGCACAGTGCCGTTCGTACGCTACAAGTTTTTCCTTGTAACTTCGCAGTTTTATTGTCCTACATTAAGCATAGGAGGCTCAAGCCCGCCGGATCCGTTTATCTGAGTGGGCGTTCTCGCGGAGCGGGGCGAAGCCTAGAGCCGCGGCTGCGAAGTGGGGGAGCGTGACGTCAGCGGCCAACGCCAGTGCGCGGGCCTAGGATGGCGTCGCGTGGTTAGAGAAACGGGAGCAGATGTGCGCGCCTTGTGTAAAAGGATGAAGTCGCGTAGGAAACAAAACATGAAGACACTGGCTCGCGCTCTCAGCTACTACGCCACATCGTTATTCTTGTAGGTGGCGTCGTGAGCCTTCATACGCGGTGATTCGCATATCGTAAACAACCAGCGTAGTGGTTGCTGCGTTGGAGCGGAGCGTTATGTCCGTATTCAAGAACGTTCCTCTAGTCAACACACCACCACGACTCAAGAGAGAAGATGGCACCGCCCTCCCTCCACAGAAGTGGTCACTGAGCTTCATGATCATTCACGGGAATTCTTGAGAATTGTCGAGTCTTTATCAGTCGAGAAGCGGCGCTGTGCTCAACAAGGTAGAGTGGAGTAAGAGTTTCGAGTCGAGGGCTGTTTGAGAATACGGGAGTTAGTCCTCCTAAGCAAACGAAGGTGTCTCAGCCGAACACAAAGAATCTCCTTAAAAATCAAGGTGTCCCAACAGGACTCCAAAGACGGACCCGTGCTTATGCATTTATAATGAACCTGCAAAAGATCATCCCAAATATTATTTTAAGAAACAATACAGGCTAGATATACCGGGTGGTAAAAATTAGGCTTTATGGGTTTCTTAAAATTATGCACTGGGAGGCACATGCAGACCACCTGCGCAAATCAGTTATGTGGCCAGGCGGACACAAAGTGATATGATAATTATCGCTGTCAGCAGCCCAATTAACCAAAATTGAATAATTAACCTTTTATTGACTGAAGTAAGTGTGTATGTTTGTATTCAAAAGTTAGAGGCAGTCGTGTTTCTACACAGTTTCACTTGGAAGAATTCTTCTAGCATGTCTATGCTCCGAGATATCCAACTCCAAATTTTAATTGTCATTCGCATGATTACGCATGCAAGAGAGTGAGTATCGGCGCAAAGCTCCTCCCTGATGTGACGCGGCTGCTGCGTGCGGCATTTAGTCTGACAACGGGGCGGAGGCATTGGCAAAGATAATAACTGTCCACCTTCCCCTCACGGCTGGCGAAATGAAAAAAAAAATCTAAGAACCCGTAACCGTTGTCGTAACACGCAACCGCGCAGCCTATAAAGATGGCGGCAGCTGCCATGCCGAGATAATGGCGCGAGCGGCTTCTCCGCTCGCGCCATTATCTGCGTAATGGTGACTAGACGACCGGGCATGGTCCTTGTCTGGGCTATGCAAATAAAGTGACTGCCGATTCCCAAGTATTGTAAGCTTTATTGAAATCAAGAGCAACAACTGCACCATCAACAGCAGAAACCTTTTTAGCTATGCTAACGAATATTTCATACTGCCGCTTTAAGTTTGGTGTTGTCATGCACAAATCTCATGACAACATTCCACCCATCAAGATGTCAATGCCCTAAAAATGTCCAAAATGCCTCCCTTCCACAGCAACGCAAAGCATAAACTGCTCTCGCGTCGACTCGATTATTCTGCGCAGTACGACAATTGAAATTTGGAGTCGGATATCTCGGAGCACGGACACGCTAGAATAATTCTTCCGATTGATACTGTTTAGAAACACGACTGTTTCTAAGTTTTCAATACAAACATACCCACTTACTGCAGTCAACCAAAAATAATTGTTCAATTTTAGTTAATTGGGCTGCTCACAGCGATAATTATCATCTCACTTTGTGCCCACTTAGCCACATAACTTATTTGCACAGGTGGTCTTTGCGTGCCTCCCAGTGCCTAATTTTAAGAAAACCATAAAGCTTAGTTTTGAACACCTTGTATTATCAGGCGCAGCCGCCAAGCACATGGTTGTATTGGATAACGTCCTTTTCCTATAAGCTCGGAGAAACCGATACCTGTCTTCGCTACAGGTCTTCTTCCTCTTTCTGGGGTTTTACGTGCCAAAACCAATTCTGATTATGAGGCACGCCGTAGTGGAAGGCTCCGGATTAATTTTGACCACCTGGGGTTCTTTAACGTGCACTACAACGCAAGCACACGGGCGTTTTTGCATTTTGCCTCCATCGAAATGCGGCCGCCGCGGGCGGGATTTGATCCCGCGATCGCGTGCTCAATGCCTGAGCTGACTGAGCCACCACAGAGGGCTACAGGTGTTGCTCTAGCCGTATAAAACGCCGGTTTATCGTGAGCAAAAAATGGTAAATTTCGGTAAATAAGAAAGGCTACTATCATCATCATTATCATTGACAGAAGCTGACCCCCACCTCAGAAAAAACCTGGATCCGCCCCTGCTCTAATATATGTATATACCGTTACAGTCAAACACCTCTACAGCGAAATGACCTCTATAACAAAGAATTGATTTTGTCCCGGCTGAATTCGTATCTTACATATGTATTCTGAATGCCTCTACGCTACCTGTGCAGTGAAGGAATTTAGGCATCCCCGACAACCGATTTGTTGCTTTATAGCAAATGCCCCGTAGCCTTGCTGCCACGGCCCTCCGCAGAGGTCACCAAGGTGTGGTCTGCGCTAGCGACAGAGTTAGCGATGCACTTGGAGAGCGTGCCAATGTCAGTACTACAGTTGGACCTCACTATAACGAAGTCGTATCTGACACGAAAATACATTCGTTATATTCGATATTTGTTATAAGCATATATTCGCTGCACAGTAATATTTTCGAGAAATTTATATGTTTACTTCGTTATATCCGATAATTTGTTATATACGTGTTCGTTATATTGAGGTTCGACTAGTCCAGCTGCACTGCACCAGCAATCGCTCAACTCGTAGTATGCTGCTTTTTATAACACCTCAAACGGGTGCGATGGCTGATACGTCACAGTTGATGGCCACGTGATGCAATCGCAACTGACGACCGATGTCTTCAAAGACATCTAATGCGAAAAAGACTCTAACGTCAACAAAAGCAACAGTGATGAAGATCCTGTAAACGAATTAAAAATTTTGACGGCGAGGGAAGTGATAGCGCTATTCGATGATCTGCAGCTTTACTTTGCGGATGCTGTCAACTGAAGTGCAGTAAGGTTGGCTGAAGTTGCACAATCTGTCAGACCAAGTGTGCACAAAAAAAATTGGCAGCTTATTTCACTAAGTCTCTCTTAAGTTCATCTCAGAAAGGTTTTCTTTTGTTGAGTGTGCTTAACCTGCTCTATTGTGAGCGGTACAGTGCGCAACCTTTACAACGAAGTGACCTGAACAAGGAAGGAATTTCGAGGTCCCAAGCACTTTATTATAAAGGCATTTCACTATATATATATATATAAATATATATCATTTGTAAGTGGAAACGTTACAAAGTCAGAAAGTAACAAAACTGCGCAGACGTAAGCCAAATGTTATGGTGTACATATTAAAGCAAGCTGAAGTTACACAATAGTTAGTCAAGGCAATAACGCAAAAATTGAATTGGATTGGCAACTAGCCACATCAGGCCATCGAACCAGATATTTATGTATATGATTTTAGTGTCGTTGATAATAAAGTTCTATTGATTGGTTGATTGTGGTACTGTGTGCAAGAGAGATTTGAACTTTCTATTGCAAGTTCTTTCAGTCGCAGCTTTATACAAACAGACTGTTTCTTTTTTTTTTTTCATGCCTGCACAGCAAGTTCACGCAGGGGTGGCAGCATGAGTTCGCACGGTTCCTTGCCGCTGGACGCCCTTCCTCTGCTCGCGGAGGTGCTCAAGATGAAAGACACGAGCCTGCTCAGCCTGGAAGTGTCGGGGCTCATCAAGCGCTACCCGGACATCTCGGGCGAGCACCTGCAGTCGCTGCTGCTGCTGCGCGGCGACATGTCACGCAACGAGGCGCGCACACTGGTGGCAGAGATGCGCTCGGACGACCAGCCCCACGGGATCGGCGCACCCAAGAGCGTCTTCTCCGACATTGTGCTCACATAGCCCTTGAACAGGACTCGCGAGTGGACTTCTTTTGGCGAGTCCGTATGTGCGTGTGCGAGCGGAGACCACCTGTGGAGCAGCACCTCTCAGCTACAGACTAGATCCTTCACCCCAAGGTGGCAAACGGGAGGCTGACAAGGAACTGCTTATTGAAGCAGTTCAGTGGAGTAGCAGGAAGAGCCTGTGCACAGGTTCCCACATGGGGGCACTGGAGGGGGCAAAGGCCAACCTCCTGGGTCGTGCCCCTCGGATCTGATCTGCACCCCCCTCCCCCCTCCTTCCCCTCATCCCTGCCTCTGTGTACGTCACCTTGTTTCACACTAGCTACATACCGACTAGCTGGATAGTTGTCAAGTGTCTCGAATGAAGTCACTCAGTAATGTTTGAACAGAGATGAAGGTTCAGTATTGGGCTTATTTATTAATCGCTGGGCTCTTTATATAGCGCCCTTAGTCTTCACCATAATGTAAAGTCGGCCACAAATGTTTAAGGGACACGGGATTTGCGAAAAAACTGAATTGCCACAAAGCACGGGCACAAAGCCTGAATTCAGGAGTTTTCGTGTGTAGTAGCCTTTATGACCTACGTAGTTATTTATTAAACTAGAAGTGCTGTGCCTTTACAGGAAGCAGCATTTCATATCTCTTGTGAAACCCGTGCCCCGTAAACATCTGTGGCCTGCTGTACATGGCGCTGTTTTGAATTGCCCGACTCTAACGTAATTATTCGCGAGTGATTCGTGCGGCGAGACAAATCTTCAGCCCCTCCAATGGGCTTCGGGGTGCCTTGCCCGTTTTGCACCCTCACGTCCGGTGTGCCCGCCTATGAGTAGTAATGATATTAAATGGACGTAGTGGAGCACAGTGCAGTGCAATAAAGTTAGGCTTACCCACAAGTTTGTGGGTGGTCTGCATGAAAGTGTGTCCTATTGCAACAGTGGTTACTATGATGCACTAATAACGTTATTGAAAAGCAGTAATGTTAAACCTCAATTTAACGAAGTTGATATGACTCATTAAGCCCATTCGTTAAATCATTTGTGCAGATAACAGTACACTTATTGAAGAGGAAAAGAAATTTCACTTTCTGCCTGCATACGCACTTATCTTAGTGAGCCCATTGAGCACCTCTTGTGTTCCCTAATGGAAGCGGCAAGCATTCTGAACTGGTAAATGGCATCCATCACCTGAACTGAACCCGGCACCTAAATCTAGCACACCCAAGTTTCCTCCCAAAACTTTGTCAAATTGGGTGAGACGTTTAGTTCACTTGATTGGTTTGAGCATCTTAATGCATTAGGCTCGATGAATATGTGTCGGGAAATCAAAAGCACTTCGTAAAATTGTGTTTCATTGAATTGGAGATTTGACTGTACTATCAGTGAAGAAATTGGGAGAGCATGGGTTCCACAAAAGAAAGCTGTATCTTCAGTTAAAGCTGGAAAAAACTACAACGAAAGGTTATCAAAACCCAGAGCTTTCACTCATTTAGTCGTTCCCAGCCAGCCATGCAATGCTCTGCCAAACATGTACCTTCGAGCAGTATTTTAATGCGACAGCGTTAAGGGCCCCGTGTCACAGAAAATCTGGTGTCGGCGTCGGGGGCGTTGCCTGGCCAAGAAAATCATCCCGAACCACCCCGACCGCGTAGTCCCTCCATGTGTGTTAGTGAACAAACATTGAATTTCTCAAAGTAATATCCGTCAGAAAATTGTAAAGTACGACTTGACCACAACCTGCAGACATGATAGCGTCGAATTGTAATTTGAATGTACGAGAAAACAATTCTGTTACGAGGAAACTCAAACACAAACCCCTTTTCCAGCATTTCTACCATAAAACAGCGGCGCACCCAGCTATGTTATTTGCAAAAACACCATCCAGATGGCGCTCTCTTCAGCAGGTTAAGGAGCCTACATGCAAAACTGTTTTAGGGTGGTGACAGCACCAAAAATTTGACCGCTATTTACCGCCAAATTTGCTGGGTAGTCATTAGCAACAAGTTATAAGGCACGATGGCATGCTCGTGGTAGTGTTATCTCACGCCAAGAATGTGAACTGCATTAAGCATTGTCGCCTTCCAGTTGTACATAATATATAAATGGTGTTTTTCTAAGTTTGCTGTAATAAAGACTGTCCTTACTAGTCTGTTTAACTAAAACGTAGACGTGTCATGTACGGCGCTCAGACACACCATGTGTCTCCGGCTGCTGAGGCCAAAGTTTATTAAAAGAAGTTAATTTCACGTCACCAAGGGTTGCAGGAAATGTGATCTGTTGGCTGGTCTTTCGCCATTTTGTGCCCCAGATTTAACCCGCCAATTTAGCTGGCAGTGGCAAGTACCCTTACAAAGGCCTGTCGCCACCCTAAAACAGCGTTGTATGTAGGCTCCCTACTGCAGGTCAAACTGGGACTTCACCTGCCAAATGCGTTTTGGACACGCGTGCACCTTGGGGTAACAGCAAACAATTAATGAAGTAATAAAGAAAAGGTCCTAGGGCCTTCACATTTTGATACAAGATGGCTTATACTGCCCCTGGGAAAAATGTCTTCCCAGCAATGCATTTGTGTTTAAAAGTGAAGCCGACTTTAAGGGGGTCGGTGTAAGCTGGTTTTCCCACGTTGTGTGTTGCAGTGAAGCCTACTCATAAAGAAAAATGCAATGAGAATGGGGCTCGATAATGCTGTCGCGTTCCATTCTTAAAGGTGAAGCTTAAGCGTCCTCCAATTTTTTTTTTGCACAGTCTGGGTATCCAACGTGTGAAAAAAAAAATGTGACACTGTGCTTGTTGTACATGCTTGCATAGGCTGTTGCTCAAAATCCCTCCTAGCATTCCCGGGAACCATGGAAATTCAGCTTTCTGCCGAATGTCGTGTTTTACAAACTTTTCACACCGAGGGTATGTGGCAGCAACGCTGGGATAAGTCATGCTTGCTATACACAAGCAGTAGTGGTTTGCACGAAAGAGCTTTGCATTATCTTTTGTTGCAGAATTAACCGTGTTGGTAAACTAATGCTTTCGGTGGAGGTGTGAGGAGGGCCAGCTATGAGAGCTGTGTAAACAAAGCCATGTGTTCAATCACTTGTTCACTGTTTTGGGTGTCTCATTGCCTAAAGATACATTTCAAAGAACATGAATTGTAGGTTTATGTCTGTGTTATCAATGGCAAGCTAGATTATCTCTCGCAAACAGCTGCACTGCGCATCAGTTGATTAACTCAGTCACAAGGATTCACTCTCATTTCATAGATGTGCTAGGAGTAACTAACTCGTGGAACCAAACAGCTTAGTTGGTGCATTCGAACCTAGATATAACGAAGTAAATTGAAATTTTTCTTGATATCAGCTTGACTAATAGTAATATATGCTTTATAACAGATATTGACTGTAACGGAGGTATATTCACATCAGATGCGATTATGATCGGTGTTTTTAAAAGCAGCCATTACTGACAAATTTTAAGTGTGGCCTAAAAGAAGGTAATCTTGACGTAAAGCTGCACAAGTTTTCCAAATAAAAAGTTCATAACACACCGCATCAGTTAATGGAGCTGTATTCTATCGAGTTATGCGTGACTGACAATCTAGCATGCTTGTTTGTCGCATGCCATACCTCAAGCATTGTTGGACACTTGGCTATTGAAGGGTTGTAGCTGTGTGCCCAGGCCAAGCATTGGAGCCACAAGTGAAGCAAGATAAAACTTCAGGGAGTGTCAAGAGCTCTCCTCAGCTGCATTTTGTCGAAGACAGAGCGGCGTCAATTGTATCAAATTGCGACACACATCGTGATGACATTCTTTTGCAGTGTCCGACAGCAATTCTGTCATTGCAATCTGTGTGTACACGAATTAGCATTAACATCGGTTGTTTGCTTGAAGCCTCTTTGAAATGATTTGTGCATCTGTTACTGTTTATTTTGTTGTATGTGTATACAAGACTATGTATCATGCTTAATATATTGTTCTTGCTCGCCAGAGCACTCCCGTGCAAACGCTTCTTGAAACCGTCATTAAATGGCACTTTTGAACAGTATTCCAGTCTCTCCGACTTTGCAGCACATGTACCAATCTTCACTATGCTATAATGACAAATAATGTCCTTTTAAAAATAATTTGATTTCTTTTTTTTTGCTTTTTCATCCCATTGTGCCACAAGGAAGACCCACCTGATGTGTTATTCTGTACAACTCTAGAAAAACTTTCTTTTTTCTGGGATCACTGGCTTACTTGCTGCAGAGGCTATACAGCACTTCACTGGTGAGTGCAAGTTCAAGAGTTCCAATCTTTAGCCCTGGCAGCACTTTTGCATTCTGATGGGGACGAAATGCCAAAGCACTCGTGTACTTAAATTTAGGTGCATGTTAAGGATCCCCTGGTGGCCTAAATTAATTTGGAGCCCTCCCGCTGAGTCTACCATAGCCATAGCATTGTTTCAGAAGGCTAAACCCCAGACTTTAATGACAACCACTAGCTTGCTTTGGTGTGAAAAAGCTTGGCCTTGCAACACCCTTTACTGGCTTACGTGCAGTCACAAACTTTGCAACTGCACTTGCTTAGAAGGTAATGAGAACCATCCTGGCATAATGCACACATGAGGAACCTTTTGTAACGTAAAAGAGATGCTTAATTAAAGTTTGTGTAAAGTGAGCACATTTCATTTTATAAAAAAAAGAAATTGCATGTATTCAGCTTTGTCCAGGTTGCCTGAAGAGGTGGACATACTTGTGGGACCAATTGCTTTGTCCAGGTAGCTAATCGAGAACATATAACTTTTCAACTGTTCATCAGTTGTTTCTTCAACTGTTTTCAACTCTGTCTACTGGCCCCGACCTGGGTGGAGCCACCGGATTGATTGGCGGGGCCTCCGGCCTCGCTTTAATTCTTTTTCTCCTCAGGACCTCAATAAAGTTCGTACTCACTCACTCAACTGTTCATTTTAGCACACATGCTGAAATTGAAGCTGATCAAGCAATCTGCTTAGTGGAAGACTGGCACCAGTTGACACTCTAGTGAAAACATCACTCTAGCCCTTCGGCACGATCTTAACTGGAATTCCAATGGACATTTCAGCAAATTCTGGGGATTGATATCATGAAAGTGGTGTTAGTCTTGGGATTTCAGCTAATCAGTCATGACATCACTACTGCTCAGTTTCTATTTTGAAATTGCAGAATGTGCTCTTAGGGGAATAACTAATAATGGTTAATAAATACATTTAATTAGCTATCTGGACATTTCAATTTCCTCATGGAGGTAATTTCCACCTCTTCCAGCAATTTACCTGAAAAGCGAAAGCAGCACTGTCACTTTTTAAAAAAATCTCTAAGTAAATATAAAAGTGTGCCATTCGGTACATACTTTACTAAGTATTCTGGCAGCGTGTGGTCTCGGCAATATTTTCGTTTTTTTTGTTCACCGCTTGCATCGCTCCAACAAAATATTGCAGAATGTGAATCGCATTTCGGCCAGCTACCTAATGATCACAACTTGAACCACGAATTGAATGAGTACCAAACACTTTAAAGTTTGCTAAACTTCTCCCTAAACTATAGACCATCATTAATATCAGCAAACAAGCACCCTGTTGACCTTAGAAGAGGAAAAAAATCTACGTTTGTCAGGTTTAAAGACGTGACGCTTATGCGAAAAGCAAGTTGCTTACGGCTGACACTAGTTGAGCTGGTTCAAAACGGGTTTTTAAAAGCCACGACCAAAACAACTTTCACTATGCCAATGCCTAGGTAAGTATGTCAACGTCTTTTCTCGAGCACGCGTTCTAATAAGCGTTTCTCGCAAACTCCAGCTCTGTTCTGCCCCAAAGCTCCTCACCGCAAGCAAGAGGCAGACATGTTCTGTCAACACACTATTCACCAAACGAGTTGGCAGCATTTTTAATAACATCTGACGCCTACGAAGACACGCGCAGGCCAAAACGAGACTCGGACGAAAAGGGGTGGACCGAACAGTTAAAACACTGCAACGACCGACACGTTGACACGCACACAAACCACGCACGCTTTTCACTGTCACCCGTCTCAGACCGGCACAACCCTGACGGGCAAAATGCGGCAGTGAACGCCCTCGATCTCGACCTCTCGCTTCCCGATGAGGAAGTCCGCCTCGTCAACCGTCCACGTCTTGATGAGGTGCACGTAGGCCACCTTCGTTCGGGCCCAGCCGCCGAACTTCACTTCCGGGCAGAGATCGATAAATTTGCACAGCTTGGGCCATATCTCGGGGCAGTCCACGTCGAACTTGAAGATGACCGTCGTCGACCAGTCGTAGTCGGCGGGAAACGCCAGCGTCTGGTACAGCTCGTCGTCGGTCAGGTAGTGCGTGATGACCGAGTCCGACGGCGTCGAGATGTCGCCGTTGAGCCGATATACCCTGTCGATCCACGGGTCCGTCTCGTCTAACCACGGATCGAAGTCGTCCTCGAGACAGTCTCCCTGGTACAGGGCTCCCATACTTGTTATAAGTAGAGTGGGGGCAATTGAAGGAGTGTTCTGGGACCGCAGCTGATTGTCTCGCGGTTTGCTTTGGCCCGACAAAACGAAGCCAACTAATGCTCTGGTTGTTTAACAACACCAGCGCAACGCCGCCATATTTTTTTTAACAGCAGCACAAACAGCAACAGCTGCAAGCTCGATCGAGGCCGTGCTTGCGTAATGACGTTTATCGACCACTGTCGCGCTACAAGTTTGAGGCGCTACGTGAGAAAGACAGGCTCGCTTAAACCGTGCATTAAGAATTACAGTCGTTGCGACTACAGCAGCTTGACATTAAAGTCTAAAAAGTTATGGAAACCTCCACCATCTACAACTTTTTTTTTTTTTTTTTTTTTTTTTTTTTTGGTTGCTCTAGTTTTCGGTTCCGTAAAGATCCCTATTTTAAATATAGGTCTGCATCCCTGTTTTCCACAGACCCCTCTCTGTTTCCTTAACCTTTTTCGGTTCCGGCCTGTCAAGCGACCGCCGCGGGCAGCGTTAAAGTTAAGCAGAGGTTATTTTAGTGTAAAACTGTTACTCTACAAAGCTGGTCTGGGCCGCTACGCTACCTCTGTAGTTGATCGCCAAAAAGTCATACTCCAACAGCTTGAGAAAAGAAACTAATCGATGCTAATGCGATTACCTAAAAAACAATAATTTGGACAAGTAACGCATCATGTCCTAAATGGGCAAAATTAACATTCACCTGTCGTCACCTTGTGGATGAAAGGCAAAACAAACGCCAAATAAGGAAGTTCGCGTGTACCTCGTTTTATTTCTTTCCCGGCAGATGGGGACTCTAATCTACTAAAATGTGTCGAGTTTTGGCGCTCTTGCTTCTAATATTTCACCCCGATTACGCGCTTAGCGTCATTTGAATTGTGCAGTTCAATCTGGGCCGGCCTTCAATCTGTTATTAATCCAAGGTTCGGCTCGTCAAAGCGGCCCTTGTCAAATAGCTCATGACGTCATTCCCTCTCATATATCGCTACCGCCTCTGGCTGCAGCACGTGGGCTGCAGTACGTCTAGAAGTAAATATAAAAACGTTTTCCGGCACTTCCGGTTCTTGTTCTGGCCAACATGGCAGCTTCTGCGAACGCGGCGATGAGCGAACGCGAGCTCAAGTTTGTTCAGATCGGTCTCAGCGAGCAGAAGGCGAAGGAGACGGCGAAAAATGCGACGCTTTCGCAGGGCCTCTTTGACGCAATCGTCGCGGTAAGTCCGAGAACAGAAAATACTCTGCCGCGTTGCCATCTTTCGAGCGATGCCGGCTCGCCGGCACCGTTCTCGCACGGCGTGCGATTTTGCATCATCCCCGAAACCTGACACTTGTCAGTCTTTGATAGTGCCGCGCGCTTAGCTTTCGTCTCCCGTAACTGGACCGTTTGCAACGATGTGACGCGTTCCTTTCGTTTCTTTACAGGCCGAGGGAACAGCGAACCAGCCGATCACGAAAGCTTTGGGCAACCTTCTCTACCACGTCGTGACGAAGATGAAGGGACAAATAAAACAGTACGAGCCGCTCCTCGTCGAGTATGTTGCCAAGGGAAAGCTCGACTCCGAGGCCAAGCTGACAGGTATGCGCATGCCGCGTCGTGACCGAGCGACATGTGTTAGCCGCTTGTTTTTTATGTCTGTCGATCGTGCGTGGCCGGCAGAGATATCCATCATCTTGCTTACGTTCGCTTGTCGCAGCTCGCAGGGCACTTTTTTTTCTTCTCTCTCTCTTTTTCTCGTGTCTTTCTTGGCTTCAGCTTACCAACGTATCAGGCATGCCGACTGCCAAAGGCGCGTCTACACGACATAAACTGCTTAACTGGACGAAACTAAAAGACTAGGGGGAAAAAAAGGGGGGGGGGGGGGGGGGGATTTACTGGAATGATTCCTCACGTCTCCTAATAGTGTGTCCCTACTCAATCTAATCAATAAATAAATGCTGATAGCTGTCGTATGTGGATGAAGAAGGAAGTCGCGCGGGAACAATAAAGAAAAAGTGAAGATGACGTATATGCATCGATTGCATCGTTCTTCTAAATACATCATATTGGCGACGAGGATTCAACCCATGCAAGGGCAAGTTTCCTGGTGATTTCCCCTGCTAGATCACCAGAACGAGTGTTCCAGGATTACACCCGCCACCGCCTTTCCTGCCTTCATCTGGTCATCCGGCTGTCCCATGGGCCTTGAAGACGTATGTGGTGGCTTCCGGAGCTTCCAGCTGAACACCGCAGAGCGATTCTGCTCACTTGTCTTGGTGTGGAGGGGCAACGGATTTTCCCTACACTGAAGTCAGCAGACTTGCCGTCAGGCTCTTCATAGTGCAGGTGACACCGTGTCGACGAAGGACGCGTATGACTCTGCAATCTCCTTGCTTTCTGACCACTTCAAGCGTTCAGTCATCGTGGCTTGACAGCAGTTTGGTCGCAGTGCTCAACATGCAGGCGGGACAGTGGAAGAATACATCGCTGCTTTACAAAGCCTCATTGCCGACTGTAGTTTTGGAAGCCTTGCCGATGAGATGCGACGTGATCGGCTTGTCTCGAAAACGACAAATCATCATTTACGTGAGCGGTTACTTTTTGAAGGCTCCTCACTGACACTCGCATGATCGCAAATCGAGCTAAGGAATTTTGCGATGATGCCTCAGTTCATCATGTTAAAAAAGCACAAAGTTTTCCTCAATCATCTGACCAGACAGATGAACATGTACGTTGTGACAAGTGCAAATCCAAAGCATGCGGGCATCTAATACAAGGTGTCATGAACCTTCGAGCATGCTATCGTTGTGGAGCGGCTGACCATCTTGCAAATAGCCCTGCATGCAAGGCGTGCAGTTGCAGATGTCGGCGCTGCGGGAAGATTACACGTCTAGAATTTATGTGTAAGTCGTCTGGTCGTTCAGTGAAAGTTAGACAAGTCGACAACAACAGATATAGTTTCCCAATAGTGTGTCCCTAGTCGACCTAATCAATATATAAATGCCGATAGCGTGTTGCTTCAGCAATCACTACCACTTGAGTGAACGTTCCATCATGTTGCTTACATTCGCTTGTCATAGCTTGCTGGGCAGTATTTGTTCTTCGTTTTGCTGTGTCCTTCTTGGGTTTAGCTTACCAATTTGTCTTTGTTGAGGCTGCTTGATGCTGAAATGTGTTTGAAAATTCCAGGTCGTGTTTAACCAGAACAACCCGTCTTTGCACCTTTGGCATGTTAGTATTATGCAGAACCGCTAAATCATTCATGGAGTACTTGTAAGGCAGCGATGGCGTGGTAGTTTCTCGATGAAGCATGATGTAAAATGCACCGTAACTCCAGATATGGCCACAAGATTAGAGAAACAGTATGCTCACATACTTGTAAGACCAAGCAGTGAAATTCTATATTGATAACCATTGTGAAATTTAGTGCCCGGAAATATTTAAAGATTACGCTCGGAGAAAGGATCAACAGAGAGAGAGAGGGGTAACACAGGTTCACTACTACATCTTGCAATTGTTTTCCGATGTGGAAAGGTGGTGTACTTGTATATGTCTTACACCAGGACATGTGCGTCATCATGGTCACACAGGTACGCTTTATGTTCACGTGTGAAATTCAGGTCGTATAGGCACCTGCCGCGGTGCGTTAGTGGCTTTGGCATTCTGCTGCTGAGTGTAAGGCCACGGGTTCGATTCTCAGCCACAGTGGCTGCATTCTAATAGCGCCAGAATGCAAGGAAAATTCTTGTGCACTTAGTCAGACGTGCATTAATGAAACCTAGGTAGTCAAAATAATGTGGAGCTCCCCCATCCCACCACAGCATTTCTCATAGCCAATGTGTTGCTTTGGGCCATTGAATCACATAATTTGATTTTGTTTGGGATAGAGGTTGATGACGTGCCCAGACAAAAAGAAACACTTACGTACCTCATTACGAGCAGTAGATGTAGTGCATTGAGGACGAGGGCAACGGAAGAAGTGAAAGGACACACTCCTCACATTTTTCTCACCTACAACACATTACGTCTACTGCTCGTAGTAGATCCCCAACAAGCCCAAATTGTCACCTTATTTAAGTTACCTACTCCAATACTAGAACTAAGCATGGGAACAACATACACAGAGACGGAGCTAAAGACCACAGCATTCTATCTCCAACAATCTTATTTGGATTAGGGCATTTCAAAAGTGCCCATTGGAATACTATACACTGTATGTCGTCTAGCCTGTTATCACACATGCCCTGGGGATCATACAGTGGGGAACAACACATGAATGAAAGCTATCATTTGCATGTGTTTTGAAGCTCTGCATCTTTTTATGTATGTTGTAGGAGGGCAGTATTAACAAGTCCAAGCATCCACACTCATGTACTCGCCTGCACGTGCAAGAACCAACGTGGTCAAAATTATTTCCTAGTAGCCTTCTGTGGCATCCCTCATTACCCACAGGGCAGAACTGGCACCTTGGACCCTATCAATGAATATTTAGAGCGCAGCTCTTAGGTGCCTGTTTCTGCAGTGAGCATCGGCATCCCTTGTAACCGAGCGAACAAGCACAGTGAAGAATAAAAGAGCGAACGCGCATCAGGGGATGCAAGACTGCGATAGCGAAGAGAGTGCGAGGAGGAAAGCGGAGGAGGGTGCAGTGAAAGCATGAGGTGGAAAGCGGAGGAGGAGGGTATGGCGAAAGCATGAAAATAAAAACGTAGTGTCGTGCTAGACAGGCTCTGCGACGACGACCATTATGAAATGGCGCCAGATCCCAGCATGAGCGGAGGTCTGTCTGCAGCAGCTGCTGTGAATCGTGCCTATGCGTCACCTACGCGCTGCCTCTCGTGATCTCCCGATTAGCGAGGCAGTCGCATTACATTTCACTTCGTTCGCAGATTGTCCGCGCCAGCCAATATATTGTCAAATGAAAACACGTATAGAGCTGCCCTCAAATTTCGCATTAGGTATCGTAATCGTCTGTGAATTTTTAATTTTTCTTTCTGTGTCGACTGGTGCTGCCGTCCTTTCTGTGTCGCAAGATGAGGCATAGCTGCAGCCAATTCTCCAGCTGACTAGTGCTGTTCTCTCTTTCTCTCCCATCTCGCGCAGCTGCCATGGATTACCTGCTCACCCACCCAGAACCCCCGCTGGACACAAAGGCGTTCGAGACGTACAGCGGCGTCGGTGTCGTCGTCTCGCCCGACCAGATTGAAAAGGCCGTCGAGGACGTCATCAACAAACACCGGGAGAAGCTTGTGGAGGACCGATACCAGTTCAACGTTGGCACTCTGCTCGGTGAGAAAAGAACCCGCTGGGGGGACTCGGCGGCTATGGCGTCAGTGCTGCTAGTAGTGTTTCTCTAGATGCTGGAGCAAGATTCCAGTGGTAGTTTGTTCAGCAATCCAATTACTAATTATTAACTACTACACTAGTTAAATTGTAATCAATGTTTTGTCTTTTTTTATGAACATAATCTTCATTGTTGAGAGTAAAGGTGAGCAAGTTTTAATTTTCCTTAATGTGAAATGGTGTTTGGGCTTTGTGGAGTTGATTTAAAAGCAAACTACAGAGAAATTTCACTTTTGCTATATTGGTTGTAAATTAGTAGCATATGAAATCGAAGCAATCTTGGCAGAGATGCAGAACTGGTAACGGGCTCATTTTATTACGATAGCAGTTATATGGATGCTCTAGGCGCATTAGCGCTCTGTTGCCATTGTCATGCTGCCCGGCTGACGGCGCATGCGCGGCTTGCGTTTGGAGGGTTACAAGGCTTTTTAGTGACACACAGAGTGCGTGCGACTGCGAAAACAGTCAAGTGCAGTGAAGATGCCGTCAATATCACACTAAATTGCCTCGGCGGCGGAGCAAGAGCGGCGTTCTGCCTTCCTTTGCAGGCACAAGCGTAACGCACTCGCATACTCTGTAAGCAAGATATCTTTCGTGCTGAGCGGCTGATAGTATGCTCTGGTCTGAGCATTAAACCTCAAACTGACATCTAATATTTCACTGACTAATGCTGATGGTTACCCGTCGGTCTCATCTTGTGCACCGTCAAACTGCGACCCCGTAACGCGACTGGCAACGGTCCTCCTCACGGCAGCATTGTAAGACGCCTGGTAGAAGTCGGGGTGCTGTTTCTTCTGCCCTGTCCGAGTTGCCTTGCGTGCTGCGTCGTAATGACATGTCGCATCCGCGTATGGTTAGAAAACCATCCAAGAAGTTCAAGCGCAATGCTAAACCTTGCTGTCACTCTCAACGTGTCGCCTTTTGGGTGAAACTGCCAAATTGCGTTTTTCAAATTGCCAAATTGCGTTTTAAAGGGCACCTTAGCAGACGACGTAGGCACGTGGGGGTTAGCGGATGTGACCTAGGTCCCAGAACATGGCCTCCGAAATGTTAGGTGCGCGCCGCGGTCACTGCCCAATCTCGGAGGTCGTGCCCAGGTGCTGCACTGTTCTCCAATGTCCCGTGTTCAACATCACTTCTAGCAAGCGCTTACGGCAGTGTTCTTCAGTTTCGATTTAAAAAAAAAAGGTCTATTCTTGCTAGCTTTTCGTGACGTATCCGCTTGTATTTCAAACGTAAAAGTTTGTAAGGAGGCTTTTACGGTGGTCATTTTATGTCGTCTAAAGTTTCATTGCAGTTTGCATTTAAGAATCATTTCCTACAATAAGTATGGGGGTGCAAATATTTGAACTTCTAATACGAATCGAATAGTCCTTGGTATTCTATTCTAGAATCAACTATTCGAAGTTGTTGATTATTCGTTTCTCTACCATATGGTATAAGGGATAACAACACTTTTAGAGTCTCGAGGGATACAGAACGAGGCATGTGAGGGCTGTTCCAAATGATTCTGCTTCACGAGAGCAGTGGTTGTTGCACATGGGTACAATTTTCTGGGCAAATGCACAAGCACATTGCTCAGTAATTTCTATTCATTAAATGAGAATGACTTGCTTTTAAGAAGCCTATATACTAAGTTGTTCTGATTTATCATTTGGCCAGTGTCACCATGGATGTTTGCATCTCTTTAAGCATACCTGCCAACTCTTCCGAATTTTCCGTAAAATGTACGAATTTGGACCCGTCTGGCAATTTTACGAATGTCGACTCAATTTTTACGGAAAAGTGGTTATATTCGCGTAATTATTTTTTTAAATTCCTAATAAAGTCGCACTGTTGCTGGTGGGCAGGGGCACCACTTACATAGGGGCACATAGAGAGGGGAGTGTGCGCTGTAACCTTTATTGTCTGCAGAGTAAGGACATTTTTCACTCTGTGACGTTCCCTTCGTCATCGGGTCGTTGGACGACATGACAACGGCCGCACGTCACTGGTTGTCGTTACTCTTAACATAGAGACCCACCTGTACGTAAGTGGCGCACCCAAAGACAACGGCGATTTCGAGTCGATGCAGCAGGCACAGTTTCTCTATTGAAGGCTGTGGCTTGTCTCGCCTGTCACCTTCGCTAGGCTTTTTTCGCGAGTATGACCTGTTTTACGGGCCTCGCTTTTTTTTTTTTGTGCGACGTGCTGCATGCATTGGGCGCAGTGCGACTCCGGCACTCCGGTGTTTCGCAGCCGTAGCGGTTGCGAAGTGTGATGGCGTGCTCAAAGCCTCGTTAGTACTATACTGTATCAGTACTTCCAAGTGTATTTGAAGTCGTACCCCTCGGCAGAATTCCCGTGCCCCCCCCCCGGTCCCGAGTTTACGAATTTGAAAGTCTTCAGGTTGGCAGATATGCTTTAAGACAGTGTGCGGGGCTGTAGTAGCACTCTTCCCTCCTTCAGGGAAGACAACACTTTGCATGCACTTGGTAACGTGTTGTACCCTAGTTTTATTACTGTCATTGAGATGGTGCTCCAAATAACTGAAAGCAGTTGTTTATCATTTACAAGCTCCGGAGTTGTCTGGACGTATAATTGTGATCAGTAGTACTAATATGCATGTGCCAATGTGTATAAGCCTGATGTTTTTTTTTTTATTTTATTTAATTTTTAATTTTTTACAAACGGACTCCATGCAAATTTTATATTTCATGTTGCCTTAGATATGAAAAAATAATGAATCCAATATTCGCTGGTCATTTTTCTCGAGTAGTATTCAATGCGATTTTGAGATTTCACTATTCGAACACCGCTACTGATAAAGTTTCGCCAACTTTTCTAAAATGCAGTTTTTCTTTGTTGCAGCGGAAGCTCGCTCAAAGCTGCCCTTTGCCGAGGGCAAGTTCATCAAGAATGAGGTGGACTTGCAGGTGCTGCACCTGCTTGGCCCTAAGTCAGACGCTGACCTCCAGAAAGCGTCTCGTCCTAAGACCAAGGTCGGTAGACGTGGCGCAGACGCTGGGAAAAAATGTTTGGTTACTGTTAATCCTGGCACAACTGCCAATCATTATGGATGCTGGTATGTTTATGGTGGCCTCATGGATGGTCTTTTGTTAGGGATAGAGAGAACTGCTATCGTTGTTGCTACATTCATTTAGAAATGAGCAGAGCAGTGAGAATTACGAGCTGCAATTTCTTTCTGCTTCAGTTATTAAAGGGCAAAGAGTGGAACACTTGAGATGCGTCACACGTGTCCCACCGCTGTTCAATGCAGATTGAGTGCAGTTAGACTTGTCCCGCATAGTAGGTCAGCAGAATAAACAAAACTCACTCAGACTAACTTGCAGAATGTGTCTTTAGCTTAAGGCTTACTTGTACTTTCACTAGATCTTGCCTGGCTCACTCGAATTTCTACTAACCAAAACTTGGGCCTCCCTGAACTCACTCGATCTCAAGCTCACTAGAATCAAACTCATGCAGGCCCACTCAGACTCACGGACTTTTACTCATACTCTTTCTCACTCAGATCTATGAAATCCCTGTCTCACTCAGACATACAGAATCATGAGATCAACCTCACTGGTGGATACACAAAGTCAGGTTCACTTGTGATCAGACCATGTGGAGTCAACCTCGCATGAAGTCTGATGGAGTTAAATGCAATTGGAATCACGTGTGATCCATATTTAGTTGAACTCACTAAGACTCTTACCCGCTGCGGTGGCTCAGTCTCAGGCTTGTGGTTGTCTTTGAGTCTGTGTCAGTCGGCTCATGTGTGAATTCAGTGACGAATGCCCAGCCATGTGCTGTTAAAGTTAAGGTAAACTTTTTATTGGCTAAGCAGTCTGTGTTCGACCTGAATAAACGTTTACTGCAGTAAAGTTTATTCATACTTCGTCTTCTCTTTATTTCGAATAAATTCTTTGTACCCACAGCAGTGGCTTAGTGGCTATGGCATTGTACTGCTGTGTTCTGAGTTTGATTCCCGGCTGCAGCTGTCGCATTCCATTAGAGGCAGAATAATAGTGCAGTTTCGCGATGTTAAACACAACTTAATTTTTTTAGAATTTTTTTAGAAAATAAATTATTTAGCACTAATGACATTAATGCCAATGATTGCAATTTCACAACTATTACCTGCACATTCTCATCCACAGCGGGGTTTAAAGGAACTTCTTCACAAATAGCTTCTGTTCTCTGACGCGAGACTTGCTCTGATGTCTCTCTCCTCTATTAGCTAACGAAAGGGCTGAAGCTGAATGAAAGGCTGTTGGGCCTCTGTGACATTTAACGACAATGTATAGATAACAGCTGAAGTAGCAGGTGTGCAGTCTTATGTGCAGTTGGCAACGAATGAAACTTGATTCGAGCGCTCAGTATATATAGTAGTTTCTGCTGCGGTACTGTGTATGTGGGTTTGGAAGTGGCTGAGACAGACAAGTTTGAAGTGTATCTTTATACCATTCGGCCTGGATTGAGCACAATTGAAAAATTTGTCAGCATGCCTCAAGACAGTGCAGAGTGTGTCAAAGGCCATGTTTTTATTTTACACCATGCTTCGTTCATTCACAACTCAACCTCGCATATGCATTTAATATTTTTACATTTATGCTGCATTATTGTTTCCAGTGCAGTCACCTTGACGGGAACCTCTTCCTGTATGTTCAGTTTTGATAAGAATTGCTGCCGTTGAGTAAAATACTTGAAGCTAAAAGAATCTAATGCATCTCATTTTTCAGGGAGGCAAGGAGCGCCCGAAAGCCTGCACTCCTCGGGATACACAGTCGGTTGACATTCAGCTGAATAGTGGTGAGAGACCAGCTGTCTCAGGAATAATTTTCTTTCCTTTCTTTTTCATTCCGAATGTCTGTGTTGCATATTTGTGTGGAAATTGATGTACTGGCTGTTTTGAATCGCTGGAGTAAAATTGTTTCATAATAGACAATGTGATGAGAAAGTAACCCATGTTTCATTGCACTCATTGGTGGGCTGGTCAAATAGTCTTTGGCCCACTGTAGTTAGTGCAGAACAACACGGGAAGATAATTTTATTTATTTGTTTATAAATATTGCAATTCCCAATAGGGATTTTAGCTGGGAGGCTACTAAAGTTACACAGATTGGCAAGGTTAGAAAAAATTTTATGAAAACTTAACAAAAATGCATGAAGTTGGCAGTTTGATTTGACTGGCAGAGATGGACATTGGCAGCTTAGTACGCTGAATCATGCTAACGTGCTATCCAAATCTGTATCCCCTTCCGTCGGTCAAGTGCCTTGAAATTTCTACATCACTGTTTTCAAGCATGCCTTCTAATAATCACTCTGCTTCTAACAAAGGACAGGTTTACAGGGTCTATGTATTGTATGGGTTTTCTTTTCCTGTCAGTGCTCTTGTTTTCCTATTGTCCACTGCACTGGGTGGCTGATGCCTATAGATTTTCTGATAATTGTCTCACCGTAGAAGGGGCGCTGCGGTGCTATTGCATGCGTGGGAATGGTGGGAAGTGAGAACTCTGTACTGGCATCTTTGTCAAAGAACCGGGACATGTAGATGCATCTGGCGAGCAGTGTTCCCTCTGTCGCAATGGTTTAATCTCTACTAAAGCTGCATCTATAATGTTGTTTGGTTTGCATAACTATAGTACAGTAATGCTTTTAAAACATAATCAGCTTGTGCTTGGTTGTATGTTATATCAAGCATAAACAGCGTCAGCAGACTGCTAAAGTTGGAGGAAAGACGGTAAGGTGTCACTGGGTGTTAGTTTAAATAGTATGTTCCTGTTTTCTCCATTTACTTGTTGTATATGCCACTAAACATGAATCCAAAAGGTACTATGCGAACTAAAACTTTTTTATGAAGATTGAAGTCCAAGAAAGCTTTAGATGTGTAGTTATGACCATAAATGAGGCCAAGCCACATTCGAGAAGAAGTGAACCACCCATATCCCGGCATTACAGTGATGCCACAGCACTTGTTGTAAAAACAGTTCCCGTAACTTGCAGTGGTGCCAGATTTTCTCTGGGTAATACAGTCCGGTCTTGTTATAACGGGGTCACACTTGACACACAAATACCGTCATTATACCGTATAGACTCGTGTAAGGGCCACACTTTTTTTTTCTCACAATTTTCACGAGGTGCGGCTCTAACATGGGACCGAAACTTTTGGTGAAAATTGTGCTGGTGCAGCTGTCAGCTTGTGCACACCCCGGATCCTCGAATGTACCATTGCATCAGAGGTAAAAGCGCAGCTCTCGCCATCTAGTAAGCGGCACGCAAAAATGTGCAGTGCGTGAAAATTAGCCGATGCACGTGCACGCGGCATTAGGGAACCAAACACAATTGCTTCTCCTTTGGATTTTTTTTTTTTTCTTCAAATTTTGGGCTGTCAAGTTGGAGGTGTGGCCCTTACACGAGTTTACACGGTATCCGATATTCAGTACATGCGGATATCGGCATGAAATATATTACATTTTCTTCATTATATCCATTAAATCGTTCTGTTGAAGTTCAACTGTATTGTGAGAGGCTCCCTAGCCAATGGTGGCATTGATGGCACCACAGCTAATGTGTGCGCCAGTGAATAGCAAAAAAAGATGCGTCAAGAAAAGAATTGTGACAAATCCTTGACCCCTGCCTTCCTCCTTTGTAAAAGCGCGCTCTTGGCATTGCTCTCACTGATTGCTGTTTGCACATGCTCTTGCTTTGCCCGCACGTACTGCTTTCTGCATCGCACTTCCATTTTCTCTTCCCTTTTTCCTTCAAACCACTGCGATACTGTCGTGCACGTCTGCACACGCTTTGCTGCATGCAATCTGACTCTGGTTCGGACGGACAGCAAGGTCAAGTATCAGCCATTCCCGAAAGACAGTGCATTCAACTATCTTGGGTGAGAGAGGGCTCTCAAATTCCTTCTTTCTTTCTTCTTGTGAGGAACGCTATACCTCATCTCACCAAATTCGTGCAGTACAGCAAACGCTACAGGTCATGTAAGCCAGCCAGAACAGATAATCAGAAGAAAGGCTCCTCCATTGTCTGCCTTTGAACAACCTTCGCTCGGTGCAGAGTGCATGGAAATGGAAGCTTTGCAGTAGGTTTAGGGCTCACTCGCACCGGCGACTCGCAGAGGTCGTGCGACCGAGTTCGTCGCAAAGGGCCACAAATGGTTACTTTGGTCAAAAAGTGACTGTTTTGGGTCAGTCGCTTGGCTGCTGGATTTTTCACTTGCGAACAAACTGAACCAATCAGTGGTGCAGAAGCAGGACGTCTGCATATGCTGACACTTATTTTACGTGGTGATGGCAGTGTGAGCAGACGCGAGTGGCATCAATTGCGAGACATTTCAGTGTGGTGACAGGCAAGTCGCGCTTGCCAGTGTGAGCAACCATTGCCGTGAGTCGCTGCTTGAATCGCCAGTGGCAGTCGTTGCCAATAGCTAGGCTCGTTACGTGACCCCTAGCCTTTGTAATGAGCTCAGCCTAGCCTTTTCTGCACTGCTTGGAGTTGGTGAGATGGTGTACAAAGAGAAATATTTAGATTGGCAGATTGTACTTCTACTACTCCAAATTCATCGTTCTTGCTTCATTCATGCAACAAAAGGTTGCACCAGAGGTTGCATTGCCCCCCCAGAATTTCCACAACAGCTTGGTTTGACGTCACACATAGGGCAATGTATGGCCAAGTCTACTTACCACTTTATTAACAAAAACAATTTCATTGCATCAGGAAAAAAAAGTTTTTCAGCCTTGTAGCTTTTTCTGGACTTTTTATTGTGGAAACAAAAAATACAGGTACATATATAGACATCAGAAGAAATGCCACAGGAAGTATTGATACATTTATCTACCAGTCTCAACCAATCTAATGTTTCTCTTTAGTGTCCTTTAACAGTGTCTGTCTGTCCGCTTAACATTTCATGAGCCAGATGCACTACTATTACGGTCTCCACATTCACTGTACTTCTGAAGCAGATAACGTTCTCTCTTGCGATGCCAATCGCTCGCATCTTTTTGATCATGTAAACCTTTCCTTTAATGACCGCAACTCCTCGGCAATTGGTAGCCCTGCATTAAATAGGATTGCTTACTTAGCTGTGCTAGTGCTAATCTTGGGAGCCGTGCTTTGCTGGCCTCTACCATCAGCTTTGAGTTGGAAGCTCATTTCATAGAGGGCGCCACACTTACACAAATAGTGCCAATAGGGCGGTGTGAAGGGATAACATCTGTCAGTTGAGCTGCAGTTAATTCCAGCAAAATTGGCCACACTGCGTTTTCTTGCCGGTTAAAAGGCAAGGTAATTGACTTTATTATCATCTATTGACTTCTGTTTCTTTGTTTATAAACAAAACAGATTCTGTCATTAGAGCCTGCGCCGCATTTTCAAGCTAGTCCACCGTGTTGGAAAAGTGAGAGGTGCGAGCAACATTGGAGTATACTCAAGCATGACACTTAAAGGGTTAAGTCGATCTGCTCATTGGCACTGTGGAAAAAAACCAAGCGTAGGCTATGAATAGAATGGATGAGCAGCGTACGGACACCCAATTTGGACCTGTATGGCTCACATATGCTTCCATTCGTTAATTCATTTCTTGAAGTGCTTGCTTTTGGCGAGAAAGGCGGAACCGAATCATAAGGCGGAACCGTAATCATAGTGGAGTACAGTAGGGCCCACTGTAAAGGAAACGCGCAGTTCATATCCTGCTGTCAGTTATCACCGAGATACCTGGCATAAAAACTGACAGACAAAAGTTTTTTGTGAATAAATTGTGTGTCCATTTGATTAAACCAGCCACTTCCTTCCGATAAAGGCAAAAACATGTTTCAATTATATTGGCTTTGTTACTGTTTGGCTGTTCCCTTTAACAGTGAACAGGGCTGTACGTTTAAAAAATTTTCATGACCTCAATGTGCCCACTTTCAACACAAGGCGCTGAAGCTGATGACGCACTGACTGTGAGAGTGTCGGGCCATTTCCCATTCGTCAGACTCAAGAACAGTTCAGCAGTCACTTTCTGCTTGGAAAAATTTGGTGGCTGGCTAACATATAAGTACAAGAGGAAAAGATTGCAATTATGATTGGCAATCAATTAAACATTGTTGTGTATACAGTCAAACCTCGATATAACGAAGTTGTACTTGTAGCGAAATACTTCATTATGTCGAGAATTTCATTATATCGAGGTTTCATTAATTCAATAGAACTACGATGGTAAAATAAAAATAGTTTGTTACATTGCGAATTTCATTAAATTGAGGTTCGTTATATCGAGGTTTGACTGTACTGCCGACCACCTCCACACTATAAACATGGGAAAAGTGGAGAGAGAGAGAGAAATAATTGGAGTACGCTCACCACTTGCCTATTCCTGCACAGCCAGCACTACATAATCACAGTTTCACTACAATTGCCAGTCATTTGTGCCACTCGTTTTTTCATTGATACTGTAGTTGATGACAGTGCTGAAGTGCTCCCAATTGAGGTCTTTGTACTTAATGGCAACAATGCTGTTGGCTTCGATCTGGCCAGATTGCATATCTGCCGACACTGGTGCCAACACGATGGAGGAACTCTTCCGGACCAAGGTGCACTTCCACAAGCCCGGCGAGAACCACAAGACCGAAGGCTACATAGTCACCCCGGCCACCATGGCACACCTCAAGAACCACCTCAAGGTCACCGGGGGCAAGGTGTGTTACCCTTCTGCTTGTGTTACCCTTCTGCTGCTTGTGTTCAGCTGGATACTCAAAGTTTTGTTTCAAGCATGGTAAGCCTAACTTGTAGTTTATAGGCACCGGGCGGCCGTCATAAGGCGCCAGCAAAGCTCTGGTGATCCAGACCACTAACGGCAGTAGTAAGAGCAATGGCATGTGATGCAGGCAACTGCATTACATGCACTGCGGTTTCCCAGCCCTGATGAACTGGAAAACGCATTTTCGTATGTCTGCTCTTGAGAAAGGCTGCCGCTTGTATGAAGTAGGTCATATCCATGGCATCAGGTAGTACTACATAAAGCAGAAAATGACGGCGAATTGCAATGCAAATGCACACTGCAAACAAAGCTCACTGTGACAAGCTAGCACGTGGAAATCCAGCAGTTTAGGAAATTTTGCTGCGCACGTTAACCTTGTCGTTAACCTTGTCGTGCAGCACGAAAATCGCGCACAAAACAGAAAGAAAGTATGCCTCCTTTTCTTTCATTTGCTTTTTCTTTGCTTTCTTTTTTGGTGTATGGGTGTGTTTTGCACTGTTTGCCGATCGTTCATGTGTCGGTACGTTCCCGTTCTCTGTCCGTTTTCTCTATCTTTTTATTGCGATGCTTTGCCAACCTTAATGTTTAACACGTAGCCCAGTCTTCATTCTTGGTCTATTCCACGCGTGCTTAGCCAGACGATTTTTCTTGATGTAGAACTGTGTTTAGACATTATTGTCGCCAACCGATAATTCGAATACCGACAGTTTGGACACACTTGATTATTTGGACAGCTTCATGGCACCCCCACTAGCTCCATAAACTTAACGTACAAGGACGACCAATATTTTGGACACCTTACAGCACACCATGCGATAATTCAGACTCCTACTGCACGACCATGCACTAATTTGGCTATCACACCGGCATGGTCGTCGGCCATGTCAGTGGCCCCTCCTCGAAACTGAAATTAGCAAAGCCTAATCAGTCCAGTAGTCACCGATGAAATTCGGTGCATACATTGACTGTACTTTCTTCATCAATCTGTAGCGTCAGCATGACAATGGTCAAGAGACGGGCCGCACTTTTGTAGTGATGCCTTCCGATCGAATTCTATGCTGCTCTTATCCACATGTGCTGGTATGTTCCCGTTCTCTGTCCGTTGCAGTTCATGCCTGGCTGCTCCCATTGATAGTGTGCGGAGCGTCACTATGACCTCTGACAAAGTGCGTAGTGCATGAAAAGGAATTGCATAAAAGGCATTGCTAGACAATCGCGCCCACAGGATGTGTAGGCCAAATGCAAGCGTATGTGCGCGCAGCAACGTGTTGACAAACTTGCATCATATTCTTGGATGATTACTTTTGAAGATATTTTCATGTTTGTGATATTTCACGTGACTAGCACCGGATGCGTTGATGGGCACCAGTACTTCTGCACCGCGATAAGATAGCGTGCTTCGAACTGTGCAAAGACTACCGTCGCTAGTAGATGCTGATGTGTCTTGCATTGGTCACGCGAGAGATTGCATGCTTGACACAGTGCCAACAAAGCCGACACTATAGACGCCGATACATTTTGCACTTGCCACTCGAAATTGAAGGGCCTACAATGGAGTTTGGGTTTTTGTGTACACAAAGCTGCTTGAGTTAAGCTGTTCCTAGAGCTCCCTTAGATGTTCCATGTGATCCACTCAGGTGCGGACACGGTTTCCTCCGGAGCCCAATGGCATCCTGCACATAGGGCACGCCAAGGCCATCAATGTGAACTTTGGGTACGCCAAGGCACATGGTGGCGTGTGCTTCCTGCGATACGACGACACCAACCCTGAGAAGGAGGAGGAGCGCTTCTTTGCAGGAATTCAGGACATGGTGCAGTGGCTAGGTGAGAGACCTGGAGGTGGCAGTCATGATTCCAATTGCATGTCGCTGGTCTGCCTTTCAATATTTGCATACTATATACTACTGTACAACGTTCTGTGGTACTGAGTGTGTTCGAATACTGTCAGACCTCATTGTAACGAAATAATGGATATAACGAAGTAAGTGAAATTCCCCTAGATGGTCTCTTATTGACATCCATACTGCAATACATTCAGTAATGGATATAACGAAGTACTGGGTATAGCAAAGTAGTCGTGGCTTCACCTTCAACTTCGTTATAACGAGGTTTTACTGTACTTGCCATAGACATCTAGTTGGATATCAAAGAGGGCAACTGCCAGCTTAAATCTTGCTTGAATTGTTGAATTGTGAGAAAGGTGGCAAAGACAGCATCGAAGTCAAGAATGGCTCAAGCGACCTTGCTGGCTAAACAAGATGGCAGCTGAGCAGCCTGCTTGGAAACCTGACGGGAAGGCCACCTGTGCAAAAGAAAACATCAAGGTTTCAAACTTACACACTTAATGTAAGCTATGCTCTGTTTTTCACAGGTTCCACATCCCACCTAATCTTAATGGAGTTTGAATTTACTTGTGTGATCCATGATATGGTACAATTAGTGGTACGATCTGGTATGTGACGGTTTGTTTGAACAACAGCATCTAAAAAGCCTCTGACAGGAAACAGCAAGTTCCAGCAGGTTACAACCCATATTTCTAATGTGTCCGTTTTGATATCAAATTGGTCTAAACGTGTTAATGGGCTAGTTGTCATGGCATGCAAATGGCACCAGAGAACTCGAAGGAAGAAAGGCATACAGCTGATTGCCGCTTTTGCCCTTCATTTATTTTGGCAGTTTTCAAGTTGAGACATTGAACACAGTTGGTTACTGTGTCTCCTGCCTTAGGCTTGCCGACTTGCGACGTCAGAGCTACTGGTTCTGAGATAAAAACCTTGAAGAAATGTTTGCCAAAGCTTGCTTGCACCATTGTGCATGTAATAGCAATTTAACTTCACCAATGGTGACTGTGAAAGTGATGAGGAATGTTAAATGAACATTTCCTGGTGCCTTTTCCTGGTTTTTCCAGTTGTAGCATGGTTTGTGTAACAGTTGAGGGGCAGGGCTCTGTCTCGTCATGTAGCGATAAGCATAACTCACATAGAACCCACACCCTTTGAAGGTTCTTAAAGGAAAAAGTGCAGGCCTTACACAAGTAAATGCAGCATGCATGCTTCAAAAGCACCACTGTCACCATGTGTTCACCTCAAGTGTGTGGTGATGACAGCTTACAGTTGAACCCACTTGTAACAATATATTGGATATAACAATGAGCAGCCGATGCACCATCAGTTTTGTATGTGTTCTGTGGGGAAATAAACTGCTTACTACAATGCCCCCTTGTCGCAAACAATTAAATCTTGCTGTGGGGTGTGTGCTCCGAAAGGAAAAAGAATTGCAAAATTCTCGGAAGAAAAAGAAACACACGCGCAAGCCACTTGCCACACCCTCCATTGTGCTGTGCATCCCGCATCCCTTTCCCATCTCCCTTCTGCCCTCTCGACGACATCGGAGGGATGGGAAAGGGGCGCGACTAAGGCGCCCCTTGCGGGGTGCGTGACACCAAGGTTGGGGGTGCGCGGCATGAAGGTGGTGAAGTGGCTCGATTTTTTCTTTCCTCTGGATTTCGCGTTGTATTTCTTTTCGGTGCTCGGACCCAGTAGCCAGATTTAATTGTTACAACCAATAGTGCGTCATGGGAACATTGTTGTAAGCGGTTTATTTTCCCGTAGAACACGCGGAAATTTGGAGTGGGGGGCAGCTGCTCATTGTTACATTCGAGTATTGTTAAAAACTGTAATGTTTAAGTCGGTTAAGCTGTGCTTTTTTCTGTCCGAATAAAATGTTCGAATGTTTGTAGCCTCTGCTTTTTTTTGTGCAACCTGGTTGTAACATTGGGTCTTTCTTGGCACTTGCATATTGTTAAGTGGGCTCGACTGTATTTGTTTTTATGTCATCGTGTTGCACATCTGTAGCTGTGTGGACAGCCATGCATCATGTTCTAATGCATTCTTTCGTTTTGCCTTTATTGTAGCAAAGATATCACTGAAGTGACACCAGCTGCAGTGGTCTCAACAAAGCTTGGTCGGTCTTTAATGGAGAGTTTTAGCTTGTCCGGCATTCCGGTAAACGCAGCCTGACTGGGTGTTTTACCAGGTGGGCGGGAGGCGTAAACATGAGCGACTTGACAGATGCTGTTACCTCGTGGGGCAGAACTGAACCAGACAAACACAAAGTTAGCATTCTATCAACCTAGTATATTCTACTTCGCTGCTGGTGTAAATATTCATCAGCGGCAAATCATGATACAATTACGTCTCTGCGAAAATTTAGACCAGCAGTGAAAAATAACACATTTGGTTCCTGCAATATCAGCTCTACGTTTGTCTGGTTGGGCTCTGCGCCACCAAGTGGCTCCACTGCTCCGTCCGCTCATGTTTACGCCTACACCCCTCTGGTAAAACACCCAGTCCGTGTGCGTTAAACGGAGTACTGGACAAGCTAAAACTCTTAATTTCTGTAACAATATTCCGGGCCCTGTCATGCTTGCAGGTGTGAGAGGGTAGATACAACCTTAAGAGACAGGGACACAGTAGTTATGGAAAGATAGCAAACATCGGTAGCTGATATTAAGAGGATGAAATGTAGTTGGTCAGGTCATTCATGTAACACATAGAGCAGATACTAGCTGTTACTTCTGTTAGACTTACAAAGGGAAGGAAAACAAAGATGGTGGAAGGGAATTCTATGGAGCAATGAGGTTTTGAAACTTGAAGGCATAGGCTGGGGTCAGCTGGCATGGTAGAGGGGGGTCACTAGGTATTGCTGCTTGTAGCGGTCATCAGTTAAGTGCTCAATTGATGTGATGATGATCACGACGTGAAAATGCTTGCAGGCTACGAACCGTACAAGGTGACCCATGCGTCCGACTACTTTGATGACCTCTACGTCTTGGCTGTACGGCTGATCCAGCGTGGTCTGGCCTATGTCTGTCACCAAACCGCGGAGGAGCTCAAGGGATTCAACCCGCCGCCATCGCCTTATCGGGATCGCACCATCGAGCAGAATCTCCGGTTGTTTGAAGTAAGTGTCCTTTTGTTCCTCTTAGCAGTCATGTCTCGTCAAATGTTTCTCTTAGGTGGTGTTCTCACCTGCAACACCGCTCACCCACCTTACCTCCCTCCGAGGTTAACATTACCTCTCTGATAACATCATCATCATCAGCCTATATTTATGTCCACTACAGGACGAAGGCCTCTCCCTGATGACAAGGTGCATTTATCCTTGGGGTGAAAGTCATTATGGGAATTTGATGATAATAAGTGAGTGGCGATGTGGAGTGGATCCTTTCTTGAATATGCACTTGAGTGCTCGGTTTTTTGTCTGTTTTTCTTTTTTCCCACATGGTCTTGTTTTGACACGCTGATTTCAGTGCATTCCTATACTTATTGATTAAGTAGAATACAGTAGACCTTGTTCATACAAGCATACGAGCAGCCCGAGATGCGCATTGCCATTTTTGCGGCTTCAGCAAGCTCACGTCCTTAATTCGGACGAGGCATTTTGGCAGGGAGTTTTGTGTGCTTACTCGTAGATCATAGTGGCATGAGACGCTGATGCGCGTGGAGCTACTTGGGCAAGAGCTACCTGAGAGGCGCTTTGTTATTTTCCTGTTGCGTTGTGTTTTATCCTCTAAAGCGGCGTCAGGAAGCAAACCAAATTGAACTGGTGGGCGACGCTGGAATACGATGCTGGCAGGACGGAACATGACACTCACTTTGCACCACCTGCAGCAGGGAACGGCAGTGTGTTTGGGTTACCGCCCATTAAATGCGTGCAGTACACTTCCAATGGCGCCACACGCGCTAGTAAGACAGTCAGTAAAGATGCCTATCACAGTAGGGCTGGCTGCGATAGCTGTGAATACGACGTGCAATGACTCTCGACGTGATTTGTTGCGGTTATCGGAAGAGGAAACTGAGTGCATGCCACCATTGTCACATCACACAGGCGAGCGAGCACTGCTGGGAGCTGCCGTGGCGGCCACCTACTAGTCTCGATGGCTCATGCCTCACTCCTTTTCTCATTTACATGAGATCTAGCAGCCGCAAAACGTATCATATGATCGCAGTTTGCTGACATACTGAACGTTGGTGCTGAAAGATCTGGTTTTCCAGGAACGTGTCAACCAGTAAAAAAGAAACGTAACTTTATTGGGTCATTCTTGTGGTGTCATTCACGAACATTGGCACTGGCAAGTCGTATACCATGGGATCGTTTCAGTGACATTCTACTTTATACAGGCGTCAATTTGTCAATCGTCAAGGTCAGGCCTACGTGTTGTGCCTGACCTTTACGTGCACGCTCTTGTTGTTCAGTAGTGCGTTTCAACTCATCGTTCATAACCACTTGCAATTGCTGTTGAAATATCAAAATGGTTGCATAAGACATTGTCGCGTACAACAAGCATTAATTATACTGTATTAGTTTTTTAATCAGCTTCTATCTCAAGAACATGAAAGTATGTTCATGTACCCGTGTTGTAAGTCCTTACATTTCTGTAACAGTGCACCAGCCTTTCCACTGTTGTCAAGGAGAATTTTTCACCTTGTATCACTTCTGGTGAAAATAAAACGCGGGAATAAAAAACAATTACAGTGGAATCTCGATGATACGATCACAGCTAATACGATTTTTCGGATGATACGAATTTTTCTCTGGTCCCGGCCGAGCCCCATTACTTTGCAACGTGCTAGAGAACGGTTGTTAAGAATCGATTTTCGACCCGCGTCGGTTGATACAAATAAACGCCGCCCCACCGACGGCCGCGAAAAAGAACAGCGCGCAGTCACGTGCTTTCTCCCTTTCTCTTTTGGTGCGTAGGCGCGGACGCGGCGCCGGACAGCACGGAGGCCGCGAATGGGCTCGAAGAGTTTGAAGTAGTGACGCTTTTGTTGCTTTTGTGCTTTTCCTCCTTTTCCGCGTGCCATCAGCCGGACGGAGTGGCTGCTGTGCTTCAGGCCGCGTTCTTTGTGTTTCCGCCATTTTGCCTAATCGCAGCGAGCTATGTCTACCGAGATACGATCTCGGCTGATTCGCGCGGCCGTACGCCGAGGCACGGGAGCCTCCGTTGGCGTGTTTTCCGTCGACTGCGTTATCGGTGCCGATGGCACAGGGCGATTGTCTGTTTCGCTGCCGGAGTCACACAAGATAGCGCGGCACGTAATCCACGGTGCGAGGTAGCGCGGCACGTTCAGTTGGGTGCTCCTCCGCTTCTCCCACTAATCGCCGTATTTTTCTTGGCGTAGGAGGCTTGCGCTTCCGTATTCCGAAGGCGTGCTTCGTCCAAAATTTCTTCTCCAACGAGCGACGATCCATTACTAACCTGGGAGCTCTCAGTAATCCGAATCGTGCATGTCAAGTGAAGACGCCGGCGTGGTTTACGAAGCAGACCACTGCGGTTGCCATCTTGCCCCTGTCACAGCAGCAACCAATGGAGAGACACCTTTTAGCACGGCAACCAATCGGAGACCGCTTTCATCGGAGGGCCCGTGTGACTACCTATAACAGAATTGTAGCGATTTGGGCCTGTTGGTTGTACATCGGAAATAGTTTGAAGCGCAAAAAAACAGACACAAAAGAGCACATGAGACACAGACGAGCGCAATCTGTGTCTCAGATTGACGATCTGCGCTCGTCTGTCTGACACAGACGTCTGTGTCTCATGTGCTCTTTTGTGTCTTGTGTTTTTTGCGCTTCAAACTATTACCTATAGCACACCCACGCTTCTTTTGTGTTCGTGCGTTTGTTACAAGATGGCGACTACGGACGAATTGAGAAGCAGAACAGTGGAACGGCGAAACTTAGAGCTTTCGAACGATACCAAGATGGCGGCGCTCGGTTTCGGGAAATACGAGATATGTCTCCATGAACTGCGGGAATTTTACGTGATTTAAAGCTGTTTTCTCACCCTGTGCACTGATGAATTAATATTTTTCGGGCACTTTTAGTGCGTTTTCAGCCAAACCATTTTGATACAGCGTAGATTAGGCGTTGCAGATACCGAAACGCGTGGTTTTCAAAAATCAATTTTTCTCGCGATTTTCGCGATCTGATACCCGCGTCCCCCCTTAATTTCATCATCATCATCATCAGCCTATATTTATGTCCACTCCAGGACGAAGGCCTCTCCCTGCGATCTCCAATTACCCACCCCTGTCTTGCGCTAGCGTATTCTCCTTAATTTGGCTAGCTTTAATTGCGTTTCGATGATACGAATTTCGGATAATACGAATATTTTTCGTGACCCCGTGAGATTCGTATCATCGAGATTCCACTGTATTAGCCGGATTGAAATTTCATTGCAGTTTTCCTTTAAATCGAGTTTTGACTGTAGTCCTTTTCTCTCTCTCTCTCCAGGACATGCGCAAGGGAAAGTTCAACGAGGGCGAGGCCACGCTCCGGATGAAGGTGACCCTGGAGGAAGGCAAGCAGGACCCCGTGGCATACCGGGTGCGGTTCGTCCCGCACCCCCGCTCGGGCGACAAGTGGTGCATCTACCCGACGTACGACTTCACCCACTGCCTGTGCGACTCGCTCGAGCACATCACCCACTCGCTGTGCACCAAGGAGTTCCAGTCACGGCGCTCCTCCTACTACTGGCTCTGCAATGCCGTCGACGTCTACTGCCCCGTGCAGTGGGAGTACGGCCGGCTCAACCTCAACTACACCGTCGTCTCCAAGCGCAAGATTGCCAAGCTCATCGAGCAGGGCGTCGTCAGGTGAAGCAGGCACAGATTACTTCACATTAACTACTTCCATGCCTAGACCATGCATAGGCCATGCATAGACCACGTGGAACCTTTCCAAAATGCCGCCAGTAATATTCTCGGTCACTTTGGCATGCATTGGCGCTAGACACGCCAGCGTATAAGGGCAACAGCATTACTGGCACAGAGTCAGGATGTTTGATCGTAATGCAGTATTTGAAGCCAGTTATCAGAACATAACCTGCTACAGAATGCAAAAAGCTGATGCTGCTACATTCTGCATCGTAACGAATTCTGGACAATCTCACTTCGAAAACTGAAACAGAACTGCGGAATAGCGCTATTGTCAGACCTTTAGCAGACCCCCACGAGTGATGCGGCATTTATGCCTCACCGTTGCGCGAGCATGACGCAAGCACCGTCATCAAGCACGATCTTGCTGAAACGCTGTGGGCTCAGCATGCTGGCTTCCTTTGAGCACAGTGCATGGGCTGATTGCACCTGCTTCCACACTTCCACCATCTTGCATCGCAGCTGAAAACTGCGGCCTATACACGACACCATCGTCCGTGTTATGAAATTACCATCAGGGGACTCGGGAGACTCAAGTTTTGCCACAACTTCTGCCAATTGTCAGCAACATGCTAGGAGGTTACTCTGTACCTGACTGCATGTTCTTTGACAGGCATTTCTTGCCTGTATGGCAAGAAATGGACTTGTTTTGCTGTGCAAGCTCTCTATCTCTGTCTAAACAACCAAACCCCGTATTCTAGAAAGTTCCTCCACTCAACACGACACCTTGACCCAACAAAAAAGTGGATTGCAATGCGGCCTCCTTGACAGAAGTGGTCATTGCGCTTCAGTGACAGTCTACGGCAATTCTTGAGAAGTGTAACATCTTCTTTAGTTGTGGAGCGGCGCTGTGCCTAACTCAGTTGACTGGAGGAACAAGTTTGAGTCAAGGATCATCTGGGGACGCGGGGGCAAGCAGTCTAACAAAAAGTACAGTTGACTTTCATTAATTCAACCCTGATTGGACTGACAAAATTGATCGAGTTATCTGGCGGGTCAAATTAAACAAGTTGCAGAAAAAAAAAACGTCAAACACTGATTCAATTGGCAGTATTTGCCCTATTCCAGCACGCGCCCGAATTAAACGTGTGCCCACTTTCTATGAGTTCGAAGTAAAAACTAAAGTAGAAATGACAATAAAGCTCATAAACAAAGTAAAAATCTACCATGCACCCGATCTTTTAGCAAGAAAAATGGGCAAGGGTCTAGTATGTGTTGCACATTGGCGGCCGGTTTCCTTAAAGGTTAGCTACTCCGCACGTTCTTTAAAGGTCAGTTTTGACGCAATACTCTTGTGTTAAGCAGGTAAAGCATACGAATGCCTTAAAGGGGGTTTTGGTTTCGCGTCTGGCTGCACCACGCGGGCAATTGTTGCCCCAATTGTCTTGTGGGGAAAAAAAAAAAGGTGCGTGTTGGAATCTGATAAATACCGTAATCATACATTGTTAGCTACGGTAATTGCTTGAAAAACTTCCTTGGGCAGGCCAAAAATAGGCGTTTTCAATGGCAGATGACGTGTGTTCAACACATTCACTGTCCCATAAGCTCAGTTGAGACAGACGCTGCTACTAAAGGAGTCGCTATGGGGGTCAGGCACGCAGGCACTGACTGGTCAAGTTCTAATTATTCAGTGAAAGCCAACTTTAGACTCGAATTAACAAAAGCTTGGGCCCATTGAAACGCATGGGCATCTGCCGGAACCTTTGGTTGGGATCTAATTAACCGAAAAATTGAAATAACCAGAGTTGAATTACCTTAAGTCTACTGTACTAGTTCTTAATGATTTGAGCGATTTACAGCTTTCAGATAAAATTTATTTTGCCTTTATCCTGTCTTTTTTATTTTTTCCAGGGACTGGGATGACCCACGGCTGTACACACTGACAGCACTGAGGCGGCGTGGGTTTCCTCCGGATGCCATCAATAACTTTTGCGCCAAGGTAAGGGTAGTGCAAGTGGTTTATTCTAACCACATAATTAACTGCCATGTCCATTGTCGCAATAAACAGCATGCCACTGTTTTGCATCTATGTATCTATAGTTGAGGGCCTCTACAACTATCGCTTCTACAGCGAAATGACCTTTATAATGAAGGAATAATTCTGTCCCAGTTCAATTACCAACTGTGCATTGAGCAACCTTTACAATAAAGTGATCTGTATAACAAATGATTTCAGAGGCCCGAAGTACTTCGTTATCAAGGTGTGTGACTGTAATGCCACCAGAATGTAATGCAAGTGCAGAGATTTAGAGGGTGGAAACATAAAAAAAGAATGTATCGTAATCCTAACGTGACCTGATGTTGCATACATGATCAACAGCCAGGAGCCTAAACGAATGAAAACCACGTGTTAGTAAAAACTGCATTTGTAGAAAAGGTTCTTCATTTTATGCTTTCTTTCTGCTTGACTTCATGCCTCCTGTGTGTGGTGTGAGGTCGATCGATCCCCCTTGCCAAGGTAACCTTGGCTGCTTTGCATTGCGTTGCACCATTTTGCACATTCTTCGTGTGGGAAAGGCCACTTACAGAACAGTGCACGACGTTTAGGTGACTGCTTCAGGTTGATCAGACAATAGACAGACGAGCTCCGTGTATGAACGGAGAATATATTTGTGTTACATTTGTAGTTTGGCATTTAACATATTGCGAAGCGCTACGTTCAAATGGAGAAAGCGAAACCTTATAGAGTTGTATGTAGTACTGCTAGTGAGCTATTGTTTCTGTATGAAAAAAAAAATGCAAAGGCTTCTGGTCTCTAACCAAGTCAAGTTTAAATTACAGTTCGGGTCAGCAACGAACCTGTATTGTGTAATTGGGAACAAGGAGTGCGTATGGGTTCCAAAACTCCAAATAACCGCTGACGTGATCAGTTACCAGAAGTGTTTGTTATTTCTGATATGCTACTTTGCCAGATGAGTTTCAGTCAAACTCTTTGCTATGTTTCACATCTGCTTATTTTTTTTCCTTTAGTGTATGAGCATGAGAGACTAGTAAAAGCAGGTATGATTGTAGCTCGGTTTAACACTTACATTCATCTTGCATATTGAACTTGATACAGTCTCGCAGGAAGGAATGTCATTTAAGCATAATCGTCCCACTTATTCTTGTGCCGTAAATTTATGCATCATTGCAACAGTTGCTTGCATAAATGAATGTAAGTGTATTGTTTGTCACTCGCTTTGCAGGTGAAGGATCAAAAAGTTTTGAAAAAGGTGCAGTGTGCTTGGTGCAAATGTGCTGTTCATTTCACATTGCG
Organism: Dermacentor silvarum; assembly: GCF_013339745.2. Classification (NCBI taxonomy): domain Eukaryota; kingdom Metazoa; phylum Arthropoda; class Arachnida; order Ixodida; family Ixodidae; genus Dermacentor; species Dermacentor silvarum. The sequence continues at coordinate 57,915,333 of NC_051163.1, read as the reverse complement.
ATGTTTACACGCGAAACTCACGTTTCAGCTTCTTTGCTTTATCTTTGCAGCTGGGTCTGACGGGGTCCCTCTCAGCTGTAGACCCTCAGCTGCTGGAAGCCTGCGTTAGGGATTCGCTAAACCTGACAGCACCCAGGTGAGTCATGGCCAAAGACTAAGCAAGTAGACAGTGCACACCTGCCAACTATCCCGAATTTCTTGTAAAATTTACTCATTTGTGCTCATTCTACGATCTTACAAATGTCATGTCAATTAAAAAAATATATATGCTCCTGAAAAATTTTTAAGGGTGTTCAAAGATGGGGCTGCGGAAGATTGCAAAAAAAAAAATGCAGGCAATAAAAGGAGTTGTTACAGTTCCTGCACCACTTATAAAGCAAACATAGCCTCCTATATACTTTTCAATCTTGTGCTATGGCCCTTGAGATGTAATCATTGAAAACTGCCAGTACTCGCCTCTGGGGCCAAAATTTAGAGTGATAACACGGAAGCTTAAAAAGCTGAGCACAGTTAAAGTCAAAAGCAAGGTTTAGTGATTTGAATCCATGACTGGTACCAGTTCAAAGCTTGTTGTGCTTAAATGACCATATTAGTCTGTGATAAAAGCTGCTCTGTTCACTTTTGGGATCAGATAATATTTTTGGGTTGTGTTTGAGACACTCCTCGTACGTGGACTATTGAGTGTGAAACATTTGTGTGATGAACCCAGGGTGATGTGCGTGGTGGAGCCACTCAAGGTGACCATCACGAACTTCCCGCACGGTCAGGATGCCGAGGTGCCAGTCACGGTGCCCGACTTTCCAGCCTCGCCTGAACGAGGCTCACACACGGTCACATTTGCCAGCGTGGTCTACATCGAGGTGGCCGACTTCCGGGAGACCGCCGACAAGTCCTTTCGCCGCCTCACGCTCAAACAGTCTGTTGGCCTCCGGCACACTGGGCTGGTCATCTCGGTCAGCAAGGTCATCAAGGTCAGTGGAGAGAGAAAGCCGCGTTAGTTTCGGCTTATTTGCAATTTTGATAGAGATGAAAATTGCCGAAAGTGGGGGGTGGGGGGTGCATAATAGTTGTTTGCAGACTAGCTTGACAGTTTAACTACTCCCATTGAAGCATTCTGACATACTTACAGTGCTAAAAAGAAAAAAAGTGAATAGACAACATGAAGAAGACAGGACAGGTGCTGACTTGTTTTCTGGAGTGCCTATCCCGTCTTTTTCATGTCGTGTTTCTGTGTTGTATTTTTCTTCTCTCTCTCTCTATCTTATTTTTTCTTTTTCCAGCACTGTAAGTATGTCATAATACTCAAAATAAACTAGTCCAGCTTTCTGCCTTAATTTTGCATGGCTGTTTGACTGTTTAAGAGTAATGTGCAAGAAGGTACATAAGGGATCAAGTTGTTCAGCTTTTTGCTGTAAAATCAGCCATTTGATCATTCCGTGAAACTTGCTGTTTGTTAGAAAAAAAGAAACTTTGTTAAAGAGATGGGTAAACGGTGCTAAGGCAGGACACAGTTAAAGCAACGAAACAATGCATGCTTGCTGTGTCCCATCCTTGTATCATTTATTCGTCACAGTAGCTTTGCACCAAATGGTCCAAATGTCTACCGTCCTGTTGTTAAAGAGAAGGCTATTCGACCTGGTAACTTACAACAGTTCAAGCTAATAATGGAGGAGGACAACATCTTTGTTTCTAGAACTCTTTCTGTAATGCACTCCGTGTTGTAGAAGTTGCACTGAACATTGCTGCTCTTGCAAGTTTCTTGCAAGTTGCTTCTGCAATGGAGTTTCTTTTTAGGGGATTATCAGTGAATGGACTGAAATCTCAGGCAGATTCTAGATGACACTTAATGTTCTGATAAATATGGTAAGAAGATGATGGTGAGGGCCTAGTTCTTATGAGCCTTTTCTTTATATATACAGTAAAACCTCGTTACAAGAGACAGTCAAGGGACCTGGGAAACATGTCTCTTGTAACCAGAAAGTCTGAAAACACTGAGTAGTCAGACTAGATCACTTTATTATACATCAGCATCAAAGTGTGTTGAAACACAGCTACAGGAAATTGCTCAGGATGGCTTGAAGTCATTCATAGTAGTTTGTTTTTTAGTGACTGCAGATTGTATTAGCTTCTTTCCCAACTTCTGGAGGTAAAGCACTTCAGTTTACAAGCCTTCCAACAGCTCACAATACCTTTGAAGTGCTTTTAGATGTTCGTCGGCCTCAGCTGCCGACACTTTCTGCCCTGCGATTTCCTCGTCGTCCTCCTCCTCCTCTGGTTCATCTTCTAGGGCCACATGCACCATTTACTTGTGCGAGGACTGTATGATCTGTAAGCTCTTCGGATCACACAAGGTCCACATCTGCAGACACAAACTCCTCGAAAGATTCTGGATCACCTGAGGTCTCTTGGATGCAGGCCAAGCTTTATCTTCAGGGCAGTTTTCCACAAGATCTTCCATCCTGGGTTGGATGGAAGATCCCTGTCTGGGTTGTGCCTCTTCTAAATATTGAAGAACTTACTCTAGGGACCTAAAAAGTTGTCCTTAGTAACAGAGTGTCTCTTGCAATCATGTCTCTTGCATGCGATGTTGTTAACATGGCGAACATAGGAAAACCAACCAAATCATTTTCAAATGTCTCTTATACCCAAGTGTCTCTTGTAACGAGATTTTACTGCATATATATATTTTTTTAATCATTGAGATTCAATATTATCCCATGATGCTTGGCCCCTTGTCACTTTCCTTTCTCCATGTGATGTTTGCCCACGTGCAGGATGCTGCTGGTGACGTTCAGGAGCTGGAGGTGACGTGCCAAAAAGCCGAAGACGCCGAGAAGCCTCGTGCGTTCATCCACTGGGTCTCCAAACCGGTCAACTGCGAAGTGCGGTTGTACGACCGGCTGTAAGTTTGAAGTTCGGCCTGGAGCCTTTCGACCCTCACGATACCATACAATAGCAGCTTTAAAACTGATGCTGTGGCGTGGTGGAGGATGTTTGTGCTCCATGTCATACCTAGCAGACAGCACATGAAGGCAAGAGAAGACTTCTCTTACAGTTCACATTTGTGACCAAAGAGAATTAGTGCATCACATTTGAAAGAAAGATATATGTATGCGTCATGTAATATGATGTAGCATATTAAATTTCGTACTTTTATGTCACAAAATATGTAAGGGTGTAAATATAAGAAATTTTTCATTTCGAAGGGAATTCGATTAATGAAAACTGAACGTGAATCAAATGAAATATTTCTCGAATATTTTTAAAATATGAATACTAATGGTTTTGTAATATTGCCATTTTTTTTTTTTCACCAACCAGAGGTGCAAAAAAAAAAATGAAGTTCATTGCACAGCAAATTATGTACATGGAAATTATGCTTCATGGTCAACAACATTCTTTAGTACAACGCTCTTGCAGTTATTTAATGTTGTCATGAAGGAAAGGATAGCTGCTCGAAATGTTTGTGGAACAGCGACACCCTCCTGCACGTCACAATTTCTTCAGACTCCGAAAAGAGCTGCTTCACTGGATACACTAGTGTCTGGTATCAACAGTGTTCAAGACCGCACCAGTTGATAGTATCGTGTCCCTGTATCCATTTTGCAGCAGTTCACGAGTCCTGAGGAGCCAGCCAGTGATGCGAGACGACGTAACGAGTAAAAAGAACTTTTAATTACATTGCCACGGAGCAGTCAGCTGTACAAGCTTCGTGACGGAGAGTGACACAAACACTCTAAGCTTGTGCTGAAGTCTGAAGGCTCATTGGTGGAGGCGTCTATTATAGCATCTTTGGAATGCCTTCACCCAGGAGAAGGAGGGAACGAACGCTCTCCACACTGGTGGCTGCTGCCTGGTACATGGAAGTCAGTTCAACGGATTTTCGAACTGTCGCTGGCACAGCAGAGGGAAATGCACTGACACACACACACACACACGGTGTCTCCCACGCGGAGGAGGAGAAAGTGCTCACACAGATATCGCAAAAACTGGTGTCTTTTAGCCATTGCGATCTCCTAGGCTTTTTGCAATGGCTGCGCGTGGCTTGGCGTACTTGAAATGTCCAGGCTTTTCTTTCATTTTTTTTTTTAATTCACCCTTTTCTGTTTTTAATGCCCGAGGCTCTCTTTGCCAGGATAACTGCACCTTGATTGGAAACTGTAGGATCAGGAACTTCGATGTATTTTCTATGTGTATTTTCACTTGTTCGTTAGTTTACATTTCTGAAATCTCATGGAGCATATAATGCAATTTGGCCTGTTCAGATTAATTACCCAAAGAGTCAGACAACACGTGCACAGTGGATTGCATTGTCCAGGTAGCTAATCAAAAAGGAACAAAAAAAAAGAAACCATTTAGCGATTTCTCAAGGGCCTACTTCTCAAGATGATATTAGCTGCAACGGCGTGGCAACGGCTTCATGGCAGTGCGAGTCGCACTGCCATAAACCACACTTCAAGGAGAAATTTGCATATAAACCGCACCCTGTTTCTACTGTTAAATTAAAGGAATACTTGGTCCGTGTTATACATGCAAGAAATTATAAGACATGTATAATCGACAGCTGTAGTTTTTCTGAGCAATTCACATCTCATTGCTCGTAGCCAAGACCAGGCAAAGTCGAATTTGTTTACAGTTGCTTACTGATCTCTGCACCTTCTTGATTATTCAGACATATTATTCTCAATTGCCATACAGCTTCCCAAGGGCCGTATGGTCGCTGTGAATAGATTTGCGTCGACGCAGCACTAAACTGTAACTTTGGTGGCGGACACCCGGCGACACAGCGCCGGTTAAGCCTAACAGCCAAGGCAGGCACAGCAGCGAGAAGTTTGCCACTCATCGATGACCGGGCCTCAGATCATGCGCACAGGCTAGACTGAGGACCACAAAAGTGGCGAGCATGCCTACAAAGTTCGTCTGTGCACTTGCAGAACGAAACAGGTTAAGGTCACGTGTAGGCGGGAAAGCGTCAAGTTGGAATTGTGCAACACAGCATAAACTACCGGCGTCAGGCAGTCAAGATCACACTTCACGACTAATGCATGACGGGGGAACGCAAAATGCTCCTGTGGTCTCAACCAACACAAACTTTTTAATGGACTAAAGCACAACAGTGAGCAAGAGCCTGTGTACAAATCTTCTTTGCTGCTGGAGTTGAAATGTCGAACTTGCATTTTTTGCAGGAAAATCTCTGAATAACTGCACTTCGAAAAAAAAATTGACTGCAGAGATGAACCTGTTTTCATTTTTGCTTGTAAAGAACCAATTGTCTTAGATTTGTCAACATCTGGCTTCTATGTCAAGATTTTATGTAAATCCCACAACTATAGAAACTGTTGAGTTTGAAATTGACGCTGATAACTACTCGCTCCAACTTCACTTCAAACCAGAAAAATTTACATTTGCACAAGCTTAGTTTTTGAAAATAGATATTTCAAAAGTGATGCTAGTCAAATTTTCAGTAAGCGAACATCACTGCTACTCAGTTTGAGTCTCGCGAAGTTTAGCATGTGTCATAAAGCGAATAATTAAGTTAATTCTTGAATCTTTTTAAAGAGGTACCTGGACGTGGCATATCTTATGTTGATCATTCCTGCCTCTTTAAGAAATCCCACTAAAAAAGGTCGAACAGCACTGTCACAGGCAATTTATCGGAGTGCTGGGAACTTAAAAAAAAAAACATGAGAACAGGAAAAAGAAAACAGGTGGCGTATTTTCTGTGGTGAGACCTTAGTTGCTTCCTTCGGCAAGTGACCAACAAATGTGAGCCCATCTTCCCAGGAAGGTGGCACTTTCCATCTACTGAAACTAAAAGTGTGGCTCTATATAAACTCTGTGAACGTGTCATTTGCCGATATTTTATTGTAAGTTTTGGACGCAGCTCAAGTCTGGTGCTAGTGGGACACAAGTCTCTGGCCGATTTCCTTTGTTATTTCGTTGACTTTGCTGAATTACAGTTGTGTGTTAAGAATTTCCCTTGCAACCTTTTTCAGATTCTTCCATAAGAACCCAGAAGACACAAGCGAGGCAGCCGGTGGCTTTCTCAGCGATGTCAATCGCGTGAGTTTTTCATCCTTGTAAGCTGGTATAGATCTGGGCCCATATATTTGCGAAAAATGCTCCTACGTAAATGACCTCCATGGCTGATCATCACCATGATGTGTGTGCGTGTTTTGAACACTTCAATTCCAAACCTTACAACCCTTGGTGGAAAGAGATCCCAAAGTACAGTGTCAGACATAGAAACTGAACATCTCGGCTAAACCAAGATGCATGGTTGTGACCCGAGATAGCTTATGCCAGCAAGAAATGTTTACATGCAGATTTCAGGATTGAGCTCTCGACTTAGCTATGTTGACTGCTTCCCCTGGTTTTGCATTTACTTTAGCCCGCCAAGAGCTAGTGTCACCAATGTCTTCAACCATAAACCATGCAGCGTTTCACACAAACTTGTCCGGGAATAAATCTGGCACTAGTGTCCGTGTCGATTGCTTTAATGACCCTTCAGCCAGCGTAGGAATAATGCGAATTGCAAGCAGTGGCTCAGTTTTGCTGATGGCTTGTAGTTCAGTGCGGCTGTGAATACTTAAATGTCTTTTCTAGCACAACAAAACTGCAACAATACTTGACGAAAATGTTCTGTGACACTTTGCGAGAGAATTTTTCTTACTACAATCATCACAAATGCTGCAAAGTGTCTATGAAATGCTGTTTGCCACTTGACACGGTGAAGGCCGCTACCAATGGCACTATACCACCTCGTCAATGTGAGAATGTTGTCCAGAAAAGCATCTAAAATTGGTAAACATAAAATTCTGCTGAAAGCAAAACGCTCATTCAAAGCAGAAGTAACGTGAAGCTACGATGAAAATCGTATGGGTTTCTACAAAGGAAAGCATCGCAGTTGAAGTAAAAGTTGTCTCTTGGTAGCTTTTTGCTTATTTAATGGCACTGTCCAGTGGACGGCAATTTTTTCCCCTTCATGGAACTTTGCCCGCCTTGCAAAAACAATGCAGAATTTATTTGTTGTATTCTGTGTTTGTGCACTTTGAGTTGTCGATAAGGGGGGATGTGGGGCATAGATCAATTTTTGCCAGAAACGCGCATTTTCTAACTTTGTTTCGGATTCCTAAGCGTATAAAAAGTTTCGCGCCAAGTGTGGTTATTATCTGTGCGATAGAAAAGAATAAAATGAGCTTTTTCACCTGACAGTTGCTTGTGATTTGGCATTTTTTGAGATCTTTGAGTTGATTTCTCTCAATTCGTACTTTTTGGCTAATTCGCACTTTTAGGAAAACTATTGTTTCGAAACTGCAAAGGTGAAAACTTTTTGTAAGATAGTTTCTAATCTGAAAACGTATGAGGAACATGACTATGGAAATCTTAACTTTCTAAATTGCTTCTATCGAGACAAAAATATGGATTTCTGGATCATATAACAAAAAACAAACCAACTTAGTTTTCAAGTGATGTGGTTTCTACAGACGAAGGCATAAAATTGCAAGCAGCTGTAATATAGATCCTCTAGAAAATATTTATTCAAAAAAGGTTTATCGGAGTTTACAATTCTTAAAATGATAGTTTTGCTCAATGGGAAATGCATAACTTTTTTTCTACTTGTGCTAGGGTAATCAAATTTACTATGAAGCCTTCTGCTGAATTTTGTTAAAATTGGCACGTTGGTTCAAAAGTGGGTCTTCTTAATTCGGCCTTGTGCTGCCAGCTACTAGCTTTCTGGTTGGCGGTAAGCGACCACCCCACAAAGGCATTGGTTTCGTGTTTGATCCCTAGACCAGAACGAATTTATTTGCAGTTGCCATTTTTTTTTTTTTTTCTGAGGAATTCCTAGGGATTTCGTTTGTAACAAAGCTTCATGCTGCGTTCAGTTGGATTTAGATGGATCCCCATCAAGAAACTTGCGAAACTTTCTCCACCTCGCAGATTTCCGCAGAACTCATTTGCTTATGAAAATTTGCACAGCTCCATGGCAGTAGCGTAAAACCACCGAGATGTTACAACGTGTGAACTGAACCAAACAGAAAAACACTAGAGCTCGCAAAGCCAAAGATGTGAATTTTCCAACAAACAAAAATGATGTATTATATACTACTCTGAAATGTGCCACTAATTTGTGAGTAGTACCTTAAGTAAAAATTTTGTTTCCTCGAGTCTCTATAAAACATGTTTCTCTTACAAATGCAACAAATTTTATTCAAATCAGTCCATCGAATAGTATCTCATTGCTGCATTTTACACATACTGTACGAATAGTGAAATCGAAGATTGCTCCGAGCTAAAGCTTCCTCTTAAGTTCTTAAGGTACCATTGCGATTTAACAAGTTTGCATTAAGCATTCTGTTAGATGGGCTTTTCATTTTACGTGTTTCACTGTTGGCCATTATAATGCCCTTGCCCGTTCATTATGGCTTCTGCGATCGAAAGGGTGAGAAAGAAGTCTTGAACAATTAACTTTGCCCTTTCCACTTCCAGGATGCCATGACAATCTGCAGCGACTCGCTCATTGACCAGTCACTGGCTAGCTGTTCCGTCTTGGATAAGTTCCAGTTTGAGCGCCTTGGATACTTTTGTGTCGACCAGGACAGTGCTCCAGAGAAGGTGAGATTCCATTAAGGTGTAATGGATGCTATCTGTATGCAAAGGCACCTACAGTCATGGGAAACCCATAATTGTTGGTGAATGTTACGGCGGGCTAATGGAAAATCAAAAAAGAAAGAGCAGGGAATCTTGCCTTGCACCCTCACATTTCTGGTGAAGGCAATAACCATTGGCTTAATTATGACAGATCGGAAGGTGTTAAGGTGTATACTGACATCACATTTTTTACTTTTCTGTCCTTTTTGTTTGAAGTCAAGTTCCAAGCCTTGTAGGCCCTAGAAAAGGTTACAGCAAGCATCGGAGCACTCTAAATAATGTAATATAGTACTTGTTTCTACGAACCAGGTTCAGTTTCCGTAACCAGGAGGTAGATGCACTGTCATGTCACGATACATTGGCTAACCTTGGCTCATTTTTGTACATTCAGTGAAAAAACTGTATTCAGGTGGTAGTAATTACAGTGGAATCTCATTAATTCGAAGCAATGCCTGTGTTGTGTCCTTCCTTATGTCCTCGTCGATTGCGCTGTGCAGTCATGTCCATAACTGCTTCATTCCGCAATGCCACACGTTGGATGCTGCTCCCGTCTCCCATTGCAAGTACCGTATTTTAGGGCTTATAACCCGCACCGGAAATAAAAATACAGTAGAGCCTCGTTGATATGATCCCGTTACATATGATTTCCCGGCGGTAACGTTTGCGATTGCGAACTGAGTGAATAACCCAATTGAGTTACGCTTATTTTTTGCCGGTTCACGCGTTCCCGGAAAACACAATCTTTCGGCACCAACATTCACTACATCGGAAAAGTGCGATCATATGATACGTTTTCCAGTCGCTAGATGCCATGTAAACGAGAAATGCACGAGGCGCGTGCTTTTAATATGCGATAACCCAAATGCGTCGCCGTTCCTCGCTGCATGCAGCGCAATGTGAGCTTAACGATTCGCTCCATCAGCATCCAGTGTTTCGGTTTCCCACCAGCTCGATTTCGTTTCGGTTTCCCATCGCTGTCCTAAAAACCTACGCAATAGTAAAACAACAAAACGCGTCTCGGGTTTCAGGATCCCCGTCAGTTCGATGCGCGTTGGCATCTCGTGCCGCAACGATTTGCACAACGCTTCGCCGTATGTCGATGTCAGCTACAATGCAGTCTGTCAAATCTTTCAGTTACTTTAGATCGTACGTTTTCCCGGTTAGTGCATTTAAAACATATGAACGAGGTTCTACTGTATTTAACGGTAAAGTCGGGATGAAGGTCGAATTTTTCCTTGAGGTGCAGCTTCACAGCAGTGAAAAGTTTGCCTAGAAGTATGACTTCACTGCATCGCGGTGCGTGCTGCCGCGAAGCCACATGTCCGGAACTCGAACTCGTCACGCATATGTTAGCAAAGTGCACATGTGCAGCCTAACGCCACGTTGCAGCTCTTTTAGCTTCCTTAATTCGAACTCCATTTTCTTCGAACAAATTATTGGGCCCCTTCAAGTTAGAACTATCGAGATTCGACTGTACCAGGTTCATGTTCAGTCTGTACAGCTCTTAATCTACGTAACGTTGTAACGTTGGTGTTAGTTTAGCTGTTGCGCTTACTCAAGAAGTGGCAAGGTATGCTAGAGAGTTGCACAGCTCAGTATCCAAATTAATTTGGTTAATGACACCCAGTTTGTTGTTCGAGCTGAAACAAACATTGCATGATTTTTCTCATTACTTAGTAGCTTACATTTAACTATTCCAATGACACTAACCATAATTTAGCTGTGTATAAAAATATCTGGTATTTGGTTAACTTTAGTAGGCAGGATGAGCCTGTCAGACAAAAAACTGTTATGCACAGCATTCCATGGCCGGTTTTCAGATTGTGCTGCCATCTAACACACATAGCTGAAGTGTCTTCGAATGACACTTATCTTTAAGTAAATAATGCATTGTTTTTTTTTTCTTCCTTCTTTTTTCCCTCTTCTAGATTGTGTTCAACAGGACGGTCACACTAAAAGAGGATTCTGGGAAGAACTGACAGCGTCGACACTGTCATCCTTAGGTGCCTCTGTTCTTCAAAGTGTTGTGAATCACATGCAATGACGCACAAGGATTCTATTTTTTCAAATTTTTTTGTACAGTCGACAGTTGTTGATCACTGCTATGTGCTCCTTCCCGGCCCCTGCAAACCAGCCAAAGCCTCATTCACTCTACGCAGCGATTGAAACAAGCGCCAAACGGAACACATCACCGATAACGCCTGCACTCTACACACTGGACTCCGGCACTCCAAGTGCAGACAACTCCGGCATGAATGAGGAGAGCAATAATTGACGGGCGCAGTGATGCTATAGCTCGAGTTCTTTGCCTTGCCAAGGATGTTTGCTTTTCTTCATTAGTACTGTGGAAAGGCAACTTCTCGCGGGACTGACACACAACTTGGTGTAAAGGGGCGGGTCAATAAATTAATTTAAATATGCTCGAGGGGGGGGGGGGGTACATCTGCGATGTTTGTTTTAATTACCGAGCTTATGCATAAATGCTTTCTGACGAATTAATTTAAAATGTGTTTTGCGACGGGTTTCCTCGGTGACGTCTGTATGTTGAAGTTTGCGCATAAAGGCTTTCTACCTGGACATTTTGCCTTGCACTGCTTTTTGTGCGTGTATATTATACATGTAAGTGGTGTGAGCATGTGTTTCACTGCTCAGATGTGTGAACCGCAGTTGTGGCTAATTTCTTATAGTTGATGCAATCTTTCTGACCCAAATATGCAATTTACTGGATGTTAATTTGCATACCTTGTTTTCTGTTGGTTAAAGGTAATTATTTTTCTCTGTATTTCTTTGTAGTATAACCGTAACCTGTCTTTTTATTATTATTCATGCAAATTCTTTCGAAATTTGCCTTTGACAGCGCTGTTTTGCTCTTTCAGTAGGATTTTTGGAAAAGGCAGAAATCACTGACATGAGGAATTGAAGTATACAGCTAGTGAAAAGGGTTCCCTAACTTTAAATATTCACTTTAGGGCACAATTGAAAAACTAAACCTTAACTGTAGTGAAATTATCTCTGCTTAACCGAAATTCTAACACTAGTAACGCTTTTGAGACATCCTTCCTTCAAATGTTCTGAGAAGTGCATTGTCATTCCAGTTAAGATGATCCCGAACTGCTAGAGGAATGCTGGAAATGTGTATTGTAGCACGTTTTGAGGACTGGTAACTCAAAAGGTGTGCTGGCCTTAAGATTTGTACTAAACATACACAATCTCACGAGTACCGTTCAGCTTTAATTTTGAACATGTTGCCTAAATGGAATAACAAAAGGTTAATTAGTGTTTTTATTTAGCTACCTGGCAGTTCCGGTCTGTCATGAAAGTGATACCCACCCCTTCATGTAATCCACCTGAAAATCTCAAATTGCTGTATATTCTCCATGCATTCTTAATCTCTTCGGAAAAAAAGAGAAAAAGCTATATACTGCTGACAAGGCAAATCATGTTCATTGCTTATCATAGTAGGAAGTGAACGCAGGATCAAAGATTTATGCCAGATAAGTCCAGCATCCTTAGAGAAATCTAAGTCAAACTACACTTTTGACCACCTGTTAATCTGTTAATGCAGTTAGTGTTGGCATTAATGGCGAACTGGTATTGCGTAGACAATTTGCCAAGGAAAGTAAAGCAAAGTCTACATACAGTATACATTCATAGAACGGAACGAAACTAATGACAAAAGTTCCTGTAATCAGTTGTAGATATATAACTGATTACAGGAACTTTCGAATAATTACCATCCACTGGTGAAATAGAGTGAACGAAAAGTGCTGTGCTTTTTAGCTCAGGCAGTACGTTGCTTCAGGTTAGTTGGCTGGTGAAACTGGAGAAACCACAAGCATAACTAAATTATACACAAACATTTGATTACAGTGAGTACGTGTGTAGTGCTCGATCGGAACTAGGAATCTGCTCAGTGACCGTTTGCATCGTGATCACTTGAATGAGAGACGCGTATACGCGCGTTGACTGTGACATTTACCGCCAACCAAACTAATTTTGCTGCGGCACATGCTTAGGTGTAGTCTCCTGCACGTGTCTCAGGTCGGTAAACTTGGTGTACGACATGCGCAGGGTAAAAGACTTGTCCGCGCAAACTGCTTAATCGATCTGGAGGCGTTACATTACGGCTGTGCGTACTGGTTTTATGCCAGGTGATTTGTTAAACGCGCTTTCAAGAGCTGCGATCGTGCAACACTCGTAAAGAACCCGATTAAACCTCAGAATTACACCTCAGCGATACTCGATCGTGCAAGTGCAAGAATTCTCGGGGTAAAAGCAGGAGAGAGAGCTCGCCACAATGGCTCGCTTATCTGCACCATAAGGGAACCGAAACAAGCGTAGCTCCGTACGTAGCCAAAAGCAGCAGCGGTGGGTTCATCGACATCACGTCATGGCCGCTCGCAGGAGTGTTTTGCGACGCGACAGCTTTCTACAGTTTCCGATCTGGTTCTGCGAATTTTCTTGCGTGCGTGCTTAACGTCCCACTTGTGTCATCTTGAAGCGTGAGAGAGACACAGCTACGAGATGGGCAAACGACAGCATCAGAAGGACAAGCTCTATCTCACGACTACGGAATGGTCGACGATCTACGGCGGTCGACGTCCCAACTCGACGCGCCAGGCCGAGGGCTCCGAGTTCAAGCGACTGCCGTTCGACCACTGCGCACTTTCGCTACAGCCTTTCGAGCATCCGCTATGCACACCCGAAGGAATCATCTACGACATCATGAACATCGTCCCCTTCGTCAAGAAGTACGGCATCGACCCCGCCAGCGGCAAGCCCATCGACGCCAAAAAGCTGGTTCGGCTCAACTTCGCCAAGAACGCCGACGGCAAGTACCACTGCCCCGTATTGTACAAGGTGTTCAACGAAAACACGCACATCGTGGCCATCAAGACGACCGGAAACGTGTTCTCGTACGACGCCGTCGACCAGCTGAACCTCCGGGCCAAGAACTTCAAGGACCTGCTCACGGACGAGCCCTTCACGAGGCAGGACATCATCACCCTGCAGGACCCGAGCGACCTCGAGAAGTTCAATCTCTCCCGGTTTCACCACCTCAAGCACAACCTCAAGGTGGTCGACCCCGAAGAAGAGAAGATGAAGGCCGACCCCAAGTACACCCTGCGGAAGATCAACGCCGAAACGCGCACCATCCTCGATACGTTGGACAAGGAGTACAAGCCGTCCACCGAGAAGACGGAGAAAGTTGTCCGGAAGGCGGACAAGTTCAACGCCGCGCACTACTCCACCGGAGCCGTGGCCGCTTCTTTCACGTCCACCGTCATGGAGGTCACCACTGCGCACGAGCCGGCCGTGCTGGCGGACGACGTCGTGCGTTACTCCATGGTGAAGAAGAAGGGCTACGTCCAGCTCCAGACGACGCACGGCAACCTCAACTTCGAGCTTTACTGCGACGCCGTGCCCAAGACGTGCGAGAACTTCATGGGCCTCTGCAAGAAGGGCTACTACGACAACACCAAGTTCCACCGTTCCATACGCCACTTTATGATACAGGGCGGAGACCCCACGGGAACGGGGAAAGGAGGAGATTCCCTTTGGGGAAAGCCGTTCAAGGACGAGTTCAAGCCTAACCTCGTCCACCAAGGCAGAGGCATGCTGAGTATGGCGAACGAAGGACCAGACATGAACAAGTCGCAGTTCTTCGTGACGTACCGGTCTTGCCGCCATTTGGATTCAAAGCACACCGTGTTTGGCAAACTGGTTGGTGGTCTGGATGCGTTGAACACGATCGAATCTGTCGAGACCGACAATAAGGATCGTCCTATCGAAGACATTGTCATTCTAAAAGCCGTCGTCTTTGTGGATCCTTTCGAGGAGGTAGACGAGGAGTTGAAGAAGAAGAGAGAAGACGAGGCAACGAAAAAGAGACAAGGGGACAGTGAGCAAATGGAAAAGAAGCTGAAAGCCAAGAGGGTTCTCAAAGAGTTCCACAAGGGAGTTGGCAAGTACATCGATCCCGAAACGGCTAAGGCAGCTACCAAGGAGGCGGAAGCTGAAGTGCCAGCGAAGAAAGTGAAGGCAGTGACTGGGAAGTTTGGGGACTTCAGTTCCTGGTGATGAAACCAGAAATATCGTTTTCATTTTTAAAAACCTCCTTCGTCTTTTAGATGCATTGAAATGCCACACATGCACCATTTCAGTTGATGGAACTTTACATGTGCACATGTTTGGAACACTGTCAGCGGTATAGCCATCTTTCTTGGTGTGGCATGGCCCTTATCATTTGATAGCTGAAGGCCAGTTAATCCACTGGTCCTTCCCTCTGAATGTGGCATGGTTTATGTAAAATTGATCTCTACTGCCACATAACGTATCGGCTGTGTGATAAGGCATTTGTTGTTAGGAGGAAAACTCCTGTCATCCTTCTAAATACATGTGAAATTGGAATTCATCAAGAAACTGTGGAGCTGATTTGAATGAAATTTGTTTCATGTAAAAGAAAAAGGCAGAGTCGAGTGAATGTAGGGAGCACAGTTTTCACAAATATCCGAATATTTTGTCTAAATTTAAGTGTTAAGTGTGTGAAGCCTTAGCTCTGCTACAAGAAGTGGGTGTGACAATCCTGTATTACTTTTAAAAATGTTGTTATTCTTTATCAAGACTTCCTCAGAAGTCACTTAGAAAATCTTAATCTGTGTGAAGCATGAACTAATATGGTAAATTAATCCACTTCAAACTCTCTATCGATTGATATTTATCGAATTGCAATATCCATTTTCTTGTCTTGGTTTGACAGTTGTAAGCAGGCTTCATTTTTTAGTAAGCCTCTTAATCTTTGTCAGTTTTTAGTGAAATTAAGAGGGCTCTCAGAAAAATGTCTAGCTTCCAACAATGACTAGAATTAACTTTTTTCCTTGCAAGGCCAACAAATTTTATTCAAATCTGTTCAGGACACTACTAAAAAAGGCATTTCTGCATTTCAGGCATATTTGAATGAGGATGCGAATAAAGCTTTCGAATGATGTGCCTGACAAGGGCACTGGTATCGCATCTTGGTTAAAGCAGAACAAAGCGTCATAAGGCAGAGCTGCTTGTGGTACTCTGAGAACACCTCCAACGTGGTGTAGCTGTAAACTAAGTTTGTGTGGTGTAGCTTGTGTGAAGAAATTAATATCTCTGCAATGATTCTGTCATCAATGTATCTGAAACGTGTATAAACTTTGTACATAAGACAAACCATACTTCATGTTTCGTTTGCTGCATTGCATGTAAGGATATTGACATAATTGTGCCTCATTATCATATAGCGATTTTAGCACATAAAACCCCAGATTTTTTTTTTTTTGATGGAATTGCGCTCCATCAATGTTTCAGGCAAATGATGTATAAAGAAAATGCATAATAGCAGTATTGTGAGTGGAAAACAAATAGTGCAGCTCTTATCTGATCATGCAGAACACTAACAGATGAATGTGGGCATCACAGGTATCAATTTCCAATGGTTGCCTTTTCTCTTTTTAAACCTCTCTAGCCTGGCAGCAGCTAAAAGCTGTTGTATAAATCACAAACTGTCAAATTGACTTGAATATAGGTCGAACAGAAATATTGTTGGACCCCTGTATATTGAACTTGCCGGGAAATATAAAAATAATAGTTAGAATATAGGTCGACCCAGATCTTTTTAGACAGCCGAAATGCTTTGAGCATGACACACCTTTATATACTGTAGCTCAGCTACTAAATCTCGCTAGTCGATGTCACAAGCTGCATCCTCGTTGGAACTGCCAGGGAAGTCATCCTTGTTGGATGCTTCACAGGTGTCCTTGGCACCCCAAACAGTGTTGTCTTTGGTGCCATTGAGCGCGTTAGATATGCAGCATTCTTAAAGCCAGTATGGATAATCTCCAGACTGACTTTACTGTGTGCGCAGCGAAGGAACTCTGTTAGCTCAGTAGTATTGCTAGCTTTGTTCTTGAATATAGGTGCAGATTATTTGGTCACGAATATAGGTCGATAGCTCATTTTCAAAAAAAAGAAAGAGGCCGTACTATATTCGAATAAATATGGTAGTCTATTAACATTTGTAATTGTGACAATGGACCATGGTGCTCTGCTGCTGAGGGCAAAGACATTTTGTTGCTTTAACATGCCAGCCATGGCTGGCTGGCTGGCTGGCCGAGTGCAGTGTTGTATGTTTCGATTAGGATTAAACGATTGCCCTTCCCCCGTCAGACGCTGCCAAAATCTCTGATGTCACGAGGAGTTGGTGCGGGAAGTTCACGTTGGTGTCGCCACCCGTATTTCTCCCATTCAACGCTCACGGTCCCCAAGTGCACCGCATATCTCCGCACTGCGATCCAGATGTGGCCTTGGTACATAAAACCCTTCAATTTTATTAGAAGCTGTCGCCACTGCAGCCACGGTGCCGTGGGCGCGAGACCGCGCCCCCCCTCGCGACGGCTCTAACGGAAAGCAATCTCGAAGGCCGTGCTTTTGCTGTATAGTGGGCGCCAACAACAACCGTCGCGACAGCAATCTCGGACTAATAAAACTAATATCGAAGGCCATGCTTTTGCCGTACTGTAGGCACAAAAAAAAAAAAAAAATGTCGACGTCATGGTGCTTATGTTGTGAACATCATTTGCCACAGGGCATCATCATCATCATCAAAGGCGTGGAGAGGGAAATGAAGGTGTGAAACACAAACAAAACAAGAAAGCACGTGCTTCCCGCTAACGCCAGCAGATTACATGCGAGTTCTCAGATGACAGTTATGTGTATGGTGATAACAGGCGGCAATGCCTCGGGTAGACTTCTTGCCCGCATACGACAATTCTGGCTCTTACACAAGGCTCTACCGCGGCGTAAGTAAACATCGGTCCACCCGAGATAAACTTAAGCATCGCTGATTGATAGGTGCTGATTTGATTGGACACTTATGTACTCGCGCACGCGATAGAGTAACCGGCGTTGTGCGTCTTAAGCCTTCCTACCTTTTGGAAGTCGTAGCACTCAAGAATTCGTGTAGCTTGTGGCAAAAAGAGACTACCGAACGGAACTTTGAACGGGCTTAAAATGGCGTATTACCCGAAAGGTGTTAGGTGGTTTAGAAAATTATTTTGCGTACGCTGCTGGTGCGTTACGTGTCATCCTAGTTGATTCGCACTGCAAGGTGAACGGAACGAATAAGAAAATACTGCAAGTATAAATATAGCTTAACGGCGATGTGCTAACTACAAAATTTGTATGCGAATATGATTCCACTGCTGTTAATTAGGCGTTCTGCTTTATATTGCGGATTCGTTTGTGGAGGAAAGAAACATGCTAAGGGTGGCAGCAACAACAGCTGAAAATTAACAATAAACTTAATTTTAACTGGGCTGTACGGAACGTCCCGGATAATATTTTTTCGACGTGGTTGCAGCGCGTATGTAAATAGCGATAGTACATATCAAGTGAGAAGACGTATCAATTAAGGTAACGATCAGGGTGGGCACGCCATGCCGGTTGGTGGGTAACTATTATAATGAGTAATTACCTTGCTTGGCACTCGTTGCATATGCAAGGCAAAACACGGCCATTCTGAAAAAAAAAAAAAAAAGAAGCAAACCTGTGTACTCTCATATTTGTCAAATACAACCTATGCTTTTCATACATATTCGATTGTCTTTCTTTACTGGGCGTGGCACTACACAGAAAAACGATGTACAGAGGAATGCCTTGCTGCTGAGATGCATCTGTATAGAAGTAAAGACATTTTCAGTGGGTGGTGCATGTGCATTGCATCTCAAAGAACTGAAGATCGACTCGGGTGTGTATGTTAAGCACATTTACCATGAGATTGAGTATCATCATAGCATGAAAATATGTACATTGGTGTTTGTCTCGTTCATAGAATTGTCATAATCTTGTTCAGAATGAGACCTGAGCACGCAGCGTAGTAGTATGCCTTAGGCGACAGAATCTTGACTTGCGCCAGTTGGTGCTTGCTGAGACTCATGTTGTTTAGTGCAAAAGCAGCGAAACATGGAGACACATGAATAACACGAACACAGGGGACGGTGTACTACTTATAACTGTGGTTTTATGCATACATACATCATCATCATCACTTCCATCATTAGCTAAGCATTATCTTGCAGAAAGTTAATCTCTTTATCCTGGATGGCTACACTAGTTGCGCTCACACACTTTCCCTTGCCTGATTGATGAAGTAAGCTTCTGGTATATTTTGCTCTTCAGTTTATCGAGGGGATTTTCTCCGAAACATTGTTTGCTTCAGAAGCGGCGTGTATTGGCAGCTCACAACGGTTGACTAAAGCCCACTGGGCTAATTCCCCACATTCAAGTTATGTTCACGTACTATTTCATTAAAACACTGGCAAATTTGCTATACTATGCCTTACTTGCACTTGGTGTATTGTACCTCGTGATTCTTCAGATTATTTTCCCCCACTTACTGATCATATTGCAGATCTTCGACAACCAACAAGGCACTGAAAAAAACTACGCTTACATTATGCCTTAGGGCGATGTTCTTCACGTGCGATATCTTACACGTATAAGTCCAAATAAAACAGACGTTTACAGGAAGATGGAGGCCTTACGCACGGAGAATTTACATGCATAGGTATATGCAGGTTATAGGTGCCACCATTCTGCCTGTGTGTGTCAATTCTTTTTCTTTTTGGTGCTTACCTGCATACCTGGAAAGAACCAAGCACCAGTACCCCCAGTGTTCCCTGTTTCTTTCATATCTCCAAGCTTCCCTTTGTCCCTGCGCTTTTATTTCTGGCCTTCTACCATGTTCTCTCTCTTTTTTTTTTTTTGACATTAGTTACCCCATACCACTCACCGGCTTAGTATCCTCCTCCTCCCCTTTGAGGGTTGCAGAGAGTGAACTACACGTGCAGTCTGTTTCACACTTAGGGGAAAACTCGGAGCGCCTTGCAATGCACTCCGAGTTTTCCCCGAAGTGTGAAACAGACTCTACATAAAAACGCTGCTAACAAAAGCAGTTGTTGCCCAGAAGAACACAAGTCTCCTTTCAAAACATTCACTGCAGCGATGCTCCTTGTTCTTGAACCTTCGTTCGCTTAAAGAAATGACAAGTAAAAAAAAAAAATGTTGCCTCGGTACTCCTTCAGTGTCTGCCACCATGAGCAGTTTGCCTTGGTCATTAAAGTTGTGCTATCTGCCACAGGTGATGTTTATGCAAAGGTACTGTTAACATTGAGGAAAGAAAATTGGCTGATCACATGCCTATCTGTAAATCAGTGATAAGCAAAGCTTTCCTTGATGTTTACCAAAATGCCCTCACTTCACTTCTCTTTCTTCTTCACTTCTATTAGCTCAGTGCTCCTCGCTCAAGGCACTGTCTGGTGCCATTTTGTTCCTTTCACTTTCCCCCCATGCCCAGATGCTTTTGTTTCCCACTTCTTAACCTCTCTGTTACGGACTTATTCACTTCTTGCCTGTTGTTCAGCTTGTCTATTCACGCACCTACTCTGTGGCACATATCTGTTCTGGTCAAGAATGTTCACTTACCATGCTCATTTGCACATGCACGTGTTCCAAGCTGTCTATTCAGGCACATTCTCAGCGACCCAAGTTGTGTACGTGCACTTGGCAAGACAGCACCAGCCAGCACTTGCAAAGTGGAAGCAACAGGCAAAGAAAGATACACTTTAAAATCACCGCCTGTGTAAAAAAAAAAAGTGTGTGACACAGTTGTTTACGTTGACGTGGCGCTTCCCTTTCAACTGCAGAGCGTCCTGTTCCTTAAGTACACCTGGCACGAGCTGCTGCTGCTCTTCTGTAATGTCGTCAACATTTTTGTGCAACTCGGCATGGGCTTCCCGCTGCTCATCCAGTCTGCGCAAGAAGTGCTCGTCATCCCCCTCAACACCACCTCGATTGACAGCAGCGAAGTCGTTTTGCAGCCCTACGACCCGTTCGCCTTCGATGTCATCGTTCTCTTTTGTGTGGGTTAGTTGATACCTTTGCGTTGCGCGCATAAACTGCATTGCAAAGGCGGTGCGAATTGTTAGGTTTAGGCTAGGCGCCTTTGTTCGCGAAAGGAAAACGTTAAGTCAAGCTTTACTGGACATTTTGTTCTCCTGTAGCAGTCATTTGGTCTTTCGTTTTTTAACCACAACCAAAAATTTGGCGCACCAGAAGATAGTGTAAATGCAGGAAAAAACTTACGCCTACAGAAGAGCTGTAAAGTGAGCTCATTAGTTCATATAACGAGAATACCTGGAGACGGCACAAAGAGACAGGCAAGGGTGACAGCAACTTTTATTTTAAAGGACACACAAATATATAGATAAACTAGTTGAAGATACAAATCTGACTGTTTGCGCATGTTCACCTGGTATATAATTTATGTGTCTTTTCAGATAGATGTTGTTCTTAGTATTCGCTCGTGTTGTCTACTCTTGTCCCGTCTTTTCGTGCTGCTCCAAGTATTCTCATAACTTGTGCATGGCAATGACTTAGTGGCTATGGCTTTCTGCTGCTAAGCACAATACTTGGCCTCTTCTTGGCATTCACCCGCTGTGGGGTCATAGGTTTGGTTTGGAGAAGTCATGGCCTTACTTTGATGAGAGCGTAGTGCAAAAATGCTCGTGCAGTTAAAATTAAGTCCACATTGAGGAATTGTAAGAGGTAAAAATAATTTGGGGAACTCCCCGCCATGGCATCTCTCATAACTCACTGACTTGCTTTGCAGTGCTAAACGAAGTAATTTGATTTTATCTGATCACTATCGGGCTACTGTTATTGTCATAATCATCTTGTTATTGTCATCATACACTTGGGGAAGCTTGCATAAAATTTAGCATTAGAAATGGTACAGCAGCTGCAAAGGACATGGATCAAAGGAACACGTAAGACTCACACATGCATTGGATGTGTGTTCTTAGTGTCGAACCAACCAGCCCTAGCGTTCATCCCAGGTCACCAGCGGTGTAGTTGTTATGTGCAAAGTTTGGGGTATGCGAGAGAGTTGGGGCAGTAGCCGTTGGTGTAGTCGAGTTCAGGGCTTAATGAGTGGCTCAAGTTTGCCATTTTTTTTTCTTCTTCATTGCCAGCATTCGGAGCATGGTTTGGCATCTCCGGAGTTCTTTTGGAGCACCAATACGAGATAGTACTGCACGTAGCCTGCATGGTGTTGGCGTCTGTGTACAGTGTCACGGAGTACTATGTGTCTGGAGACGATGGCAGCTCTCTGCTCATTGTGGTAAGAAATTTTGCCCTTGCAGGTGTCATTCGTGACTAAATTGGTCACCAGGTAGATTGTCGGTGAAGACTGTCACAAATCTTTACTCATTGTGTTAAATGTTATCATCGTGCCAGCAATCCATATTCCCTTTAGGAGTCAATTAATTCTGTTCATTGAAAATTCAGTTTCATGCATTCCCTGCTTCTTCGGATTCATGAAAAGTGTACCGCTGCAGAACGGATTAAGAATTTTGAATTCTTCAGCGAGATCTGTAAAGTCTGTGTTCTCTACAGCGAGAACGCTTTACAGGAACGTCATATGTGAGAACATCAGTTATTTCATGTCAACCGTACTTGGAAAGCACCTGTCAAACAACCAGAAATTTTGCCTGATGTAAAACATTGCAAAAAAAAAAAAAAACAAAAAGCAGGGAACTCAGTGTATGACAACATGCCGACTCCGAAAGCAAACACCCAGTCGTCCACCTTCCAACTATTTTTTCTAGAAAGTTTTGCACATATTGTTAAACTTGCAGCACAGGTCCAATCAGAAGTGTTTTAAAATGTTTGTGACACATTTTAAACATTATTTTCATTGGTGCTTTTGATTTACTATCCTGGCATGTACAACTATACACACAGCACTGAAGGGGAAGGCGATAGTGGAGGCTATCACGACTCTTTGCTTAATATTGTAAGTGCTGTTTGTTGCCCATACACCATTTATTAGCTAAGGCCTCTTTCTCAATACGATAAGCAGAACACTCATCCATACATTGTTGATTTCAGATAGAACTGACTTAGCAAAGAATGTAGTAAATCGACCTTAACTAGCTTGGCGCTCTTTGGCCGTATCTGTCCCTTGCATCACAAAATCATAATCAGTATTTCGCTCGAAAATAGTTTCAAATTATGAAAAAACAAACCAGCTTGTGCGCACTACTGTTTTTGCCAAGCTTAATGTCAAGCTTAGATTGGAAACTCCATTCATGTATCTGTAACATCTTCAAATACTTGAATCACAAAAATTGTGGTCACATTACAGGGTGAAAATAGCTTTCGTTGCGTTCTGTCATTTACACTATATTCAAAAAATGTCAAACTTAGCCCACAGGGTGCTTACTTTGTACTAATTGCTTTGCATGTGTGTATGTTAACCAAAATTTTTCATTGAAATATTTGCTGTAGAAACTTGTAGTTACAATTAGTGTGCAAACGTTAGCCAGAATTTTCCATGGAAATTAAGAAACTTGTAATCAAAATAAGTAAGAGAATGACATTGCTAGCACGTACACAATGCTATCGGCCACACTCCTTTAATGCTGCTTGCAGCAAATACGTGAACAGCCTCATTGTCCGTCATTTTGTAATGAAATATTTTTGTATATTGCGGTGCCTATTTCAGCTAAGTACTATTACCCTCACTTATGGCAAACCTTGAAGAAGTTTCTGTATTTGCCAACTATTTAATGTTATCCATGCTATCCCTAATGATGTCTTGGCTCCAACCATAAAATGTACCATGTGGAATATGTTAAAATTGTTGTTAATCCTTGTGAAGGGGGAGGGGGGGGGGAAGGGGGGGGGGTTGCTTTCTATATTCGTGCATGCCATGCTTTGGATGCATGTTAAAGATCCTCAGGTGGTCAAAATGAATCCAGAGTCCCCCACTACAGCGTGCCTCATAATGAAATCGTGGTTGTGTCACGTGAAACCCCAGAATTCAATTATTTAATTACTGACCTTATTGTGTGGTGCATTACTGTTACCGTATTTCATTCGCTGTACACGATGATGGCAAGCTGCCTGTACTGTCCACTGCACTAGCATTTTCTTTTGATCTCGCATATGTTGCTGAGCATAGTCATGTGAGCCTCATTATTTGCTTTGACATGTCTGATAGGTTATTTCCATATTTATTCAGACATACTGCCAATTCCATAAGGAATTCTTGCAGGCACGGCAAAAAAAGTTTTCCCGCACAATACAGTAGATTCGATAAAAAGTTAACAAAGAACAATCAGGAATAGTATAAGTGGAGTATGAGTGTGGAGCACAAGTGGGTAAAAGATCTGCGCTAATCTGATGAATACCCGCCGTGGTTGCTCAGTGGCTATGGTGTTGGGCTGCTGAGCACGAGGTCGCGGGATCGAATCCCGGCCACGGCGGCCGCATTTCGATAGGGGCGAAATGCGAAAACACCCGTGTACTTAGATTTAGGTGCACGTTAAAGAACCCCAGGTGGGCCAAATTTCCGGAGTCCCCCACTACGGCGTGCCTCATAATCAGAACTGGTTTTGGCACGTAATACCCTATAATTTAATTTTTTTTTAATCTGATGAATACATGATAGCACGACAAGATATTTTAGAAGACAGTACTTAGTAGCTGACAAACTTATTAATGCATAATGCAAGACCGAACGCTAGTCCTGGTATTATACTTCTGCAGTCTGATATGCACAGGTCGTACAATTGAAAAAAAAAAAAAAAAGTTATATTATTTCTTTAACAGATAAATAGTAACAGCGTAACTTTGATATCACGTTACATAGTAGCCCTCGTCTTCCCCTAAAAAAAAGAAAAAGAAAAAAAAGGAAAGAAGAAAGAGAAAGAGAGACCACAAGTGCACAATTTAATTAGTGCTATAAAAATGCGAAATGGCAATAATCACACTGTGTCACCACCCGTGTTACATGGTTTTTACATAAAGCTTGTTTCGTATCTGTTCATAATGTCTTGACATGTACTACACTGCAAGATGACGAGGATTATTATTATTATTGGTTTATACCTCCTTGGCTGTGTCACTTTTTCTTGAAATGAGGCTGCTGCATTCTTCTCAACACGAAGTGACTGCAAGTACTTGAGCAGTGTGTTTCGGACAACCTGTGGTGCAGACGCATGGTTTCTTTCTTTTTTTTTTTTTTTTTTTGCAGTATCGAGCACTAGTGTCCGCAACGCTGACAAGCGTATCAGCAATCCTTGCCATCAAGGCTGTGTTTCATCCGACTTGGACAGAATTTGTGCTTGTCGGAGTCGCTGAAGGAATGATCGGTGAGGCCTTTCTTTCTCTGTTCTGCTTTCTTTTCTCTTTCTTTTTTTCACTCGGGTATATAACACAGCACAATATTGGTTGTATTTGGGCTTTAGTGATGCAGACTGCTTTAAAGAAGCATGCGAAACGAGTGTGTCACAGTGCAAAAGACAGTTTAGAAGGTGTGAAAAAAGAAATCAAGTAACATGCTTGCTGTGTCCTTATTGCAGACACCTTTGATTGAGCTATGATGTAGCCTCGCGCAATAACATATCCTGTCTTTGAACCAAGCATAGACACATGGGTTTGTTATGTGCATGCTAAATCTACACTCAAATGAGTCAAGAGCTGGATTTAGCTGGATTTTCCTACATTTAATTAAAATGTACCTCTGTTAGAACAATGATTCAAGAGGCTATAGGGCAATGGTTAATCATTGATTAGATTAAACAGAGACCTGCATCTTCCCATGCGCATCACAAAAAAACAAAAAAAAAAAAAACGATTTGCACTTACTACTCCTTTTTTCTTGCTCAAGTTCTGCTGTAAGAATGCCTTTATGGTCTGGATCATTCACTGTAACACTTGGCGCTGTATTCTAATAAACATTATTACTGTTAAAAAGACAAATTCGCCACATTGGCTCTGTGACTGTGGTGCACCACTGCTTGAGCACTAGGTCGTGGGCTCAATTCCGACCCGCCATTGCATTCTGCCTTCATTACATTCGGGGCAGAATGCCAAACAAGCATGTGTACTTAGATTTGTGTGTATATTCAAGAACCCCAGGAGGTTGGAAAGGAGGCCACTCTACACTATGGTGTTCCCCATAGCATGTGTGTTTCTTTGATATGTTAAATCCCACGATGTGGTTTTATTTATTATATTATTATTTATTATATCTGTCAATCTTTTTTATTATATTTGGTTTGATTTATTAATAAGGCAAACAACATCACTTCTATGTAGTATCCCATTTACATTTTAGCTGGAAACTTGACGAGGCAGATACATCAAGGAGTAAGATAAAGAATGTGTCGCCGCCATTGCAGTGCTCTTGCATCTATGGCTGTTGCGTTGAGTGCCTGAAAAATTGTGGTCAGCACTTTGCACGTCACTAAAGAGAGCTCTTGTGTCTGTTGCGAATTCTTAAAGAAGTTTCAAGGTGGTTGCACTTTTCGAATGTGGAATATGCTTGCATGCACTTCTGGGGTTTGAATTTGAACACGTTTGACATTTCAAGGTCAAGTTATGGGGGGTCTGGTACCTCACAGGAAAAGTGACCATCACGGGTACGAGCTTAGTGAGCCACGGGGCTGTGTCAGCTGTCTCTTGGCGTAATGTAGCGCGCTGCTGTGCACGCGCTCAGACCGCAAAAGCACGGCGCCGAGCGCTGCACGTGCGAGAAAACACAGTATTGCCCTAAGTTAACAGGAACAATTTATTTGCTATAAAAATGCATTTCTGAAGTTGACAGATCTAGAGCAGTTAGTCTCATCAATACTAAACGAATGGAACTCGGCCAAATTATTAAGGTGAAAGCCTTAGACGAGGCTCATGGGACGAAAATTTGACCGTCCGGCGTCATTGCACCAAAATTAAATTGCACCAAAATCGATGGTGCCACCATTGATGGTTGAACCCATGACCATTGGTGGGAGTCAAACCGACGACCTTTAGTGTTAATTAAGGCGAAGTTAAATAAGGGGCAGTTAATTTAGATATAGTTCATTTAGTCACTTGAACCAACGACTCTTGGTGTTAATTAGGGTGAAGTTAATTAAGGTAGAGTTAATTAAGGCACTCGAACCCGCAACCTGTGGTGGGAGAAAACAAGTAATAGGAAGTAACAATGCATTAGAATGAAAATTTCGAGTAATGTAATGAATGTCTCATGAGCGCATAGGCCTTTCTTACTTGACTTACTTTTATTGTTATTATTATTATTGATATGTCACCAGGGACGACAACGATGAAGTGCGCGCGCGAAGGCACTGGCGCTCTGGCACGAGCGTGCCTCACGGAACGAACGCCTCGCCAGTGTTTTCTCCGACGCCTGGACTACTGTCTCCTAATATGTTTCTGTTTCCTTGAGTGTAATAAATCGTCGGCAGCCAACTACGGCTGTAGAGACACAACAATTATTACAATTGAAAGGGAGAAAAGGAAAGCAAAGAGAAATGCTGGCAGCAGCCACCTCGTTGAGGCACTACACCTGCCCATACGAGGCACCTGCCTATTGCAACCTGCATGGTGTATCACACATGGTATGTGACAATTTTTCTGTCCCCTCCTCCTTCAGGAAGGAGTTGTCAGAAACGTAGAAATTGAAGGTAGGCAGGAGGGAAGGAAAGTGAAAAGACTAAACTAAAACAATGACAAAGTATGGAGTGTGGCAGACGAAGAAAATATAACTGCTGGTCGCACTGTTAAAAATGTAAGCAGGGCGTACGGCTGCGTATCGCGCTCAGGTGCGCTTACAGCCCTGTACATCCACGGCTGAGACGTGCGCTGACTCGCACCCCGCCCCCTCGCGCGCGCTTGATCGCGTTGCTGCGAGCTTGCTCCCCTCCCCCTCTTTCCTTTTGCTTGCATGAGAAGGTGGCACTTCGTGTCTCACCCTCGCATGCTTTCACTTGAACCTAAAGCACGTGTTGTACGGGGGGGGGGGGGGGGGGGGCAATAGGATCTTATTGCACTTGGACTTATTACGAAACATGATGCGGCTTCACTTCAGCGGTCGCTCTTGTGATGCCGCGCATTTGAGGTGCGTTTGCAAGCAGCCACTTGTAATTGAATCCTTTGACCATATGCGTCTGCGGAAGTTTCCATTTACTGCCTCGGCATTCCTTTTCGGCGACAGTGAAATTTCTTTATATTGAAATCACATACAAACACACTTTGTTATATTGAGGTTCTAAATACATGGTGTTCTGTGGACAAGAGGTTACGAAAAGTTAAATACTTCGTTGTATTGAAGTTTAACTTTATTTAGATATGTGTCATATCTATCCGTGCTTACGCTCCTCTCATCACGAATTTTCCCTCGACAAGCATCACACATCACCTTCATCCTCACGACATCACTGCATCGATGTCCCACACTGCGCATATGCCCTGATTTGATGTTGCATTTTGGCATAGCTCGTGAACAGTGTATCTTATAAACATAAACATTGCATGGGATTATGTGTTGTAAGTAAACACAATGTTGGTATACAATGTTTTACACATTGACGTTGGTTGTGCAGCGTTAATTAATGGCTTCACATAGATTTCAACATGTACAGGTATGTTGTATCTGCACAAATATTTTTAACGACTTCTCTCACCTCTGCATCTACCCAAGCTGTATTTGAACAAATTCGTAACACTACTGACTTGCTTCTGATGCCAGTCCTAAAACGTGAGGCAATGCTCGAGTGTATTTATTTATTTTTTTTTTTTTTCTTTTCTCCAGAGATGTACAGATCATTCTGCAAGTTTCTCGCCATGCTGAAACTGGAGTTCGTGTCATATGTAAGTTGCCGCATTGATATCTGCCGACGTTTACAATTTCGTTATAGAATGCTCAATTTTTTAGCTTGTTTACGAGTGTTGTAATTACACCAATAACTTTACGATTTTCACTTTGTGTTTTGTTCAAGACAAAACTGATTTCAAAAGAATACGAATATACAGTCGCCGCAAACAAATTTTGCAGAACGGAGTTTTTTAGATTCTAATAATTATTCAAACCTAACCACAGCACCACCACCACAGCATAATATAATGGTAGCCAAAGTTTTGGCTGCCATTACATGAATATTTCAGGATTAAAGTTTGAATGCAGTCAAACCCACTTACAATCAAATCTAGATATAACAAATTACATGCATGGACTGCCGAAAATCGTATGTTATTCTGAAAGGTCGTTATAGTGAAAGCCCCAAAATTAAGTATTCTGCCTACCGACCCATCAGTTCACAAGTTGTCACCGTTTGAGCTATCCACAAAAACGTTGCTGTTGGCTCTCGGCCTGCGCTGTTGCTGTTTTCCATAGATTCCGCCGCCACACACCGCCAAAGCACCGTATAATAAGAGTGAAGCGCGAAAAGCAGATGCCGACACTGAGAAAACTACTGACAAAGAGGGAGCTCCATGTCGCCTCCAAAGTGAAGTGTTTCTTGTTCTTTTTGTTTTTCACGTTCCTTGCCGTGTACACAGCAGCTGTCTCATTTGAGGTGAACACCTGAACTATTCAAAAGCGCAAGCATGCGTAAATGACACCAGTCCAGAAAATGCAAAGTGCGACCATGTGGCATCCCTGTGAGTACGAAGGTTACATTTCTCTGCACGCGTAGCTAGTACGACGACCGCAGAAAGAAGCGCGAAAGAAAGAGGTGTGCGCAGAAAGAAGGGCGAAAGAAGGAAGAGATGCACCTTCGGTGCTAGGCTTGTCTGGGCAGAGCATGCGCTCGCAAAACCTGATGCGTCATCACCTCCACAGTAAGAAAAGAAAAAATAAGTTCTCGCTTTTTTTTATTGAATGCCTTCTCAGGTTTTCCGAACCCGTGCCCCGCGGCTGTCCGCTTTCTGCGCCTTGTCGTCTGCTAGCCTACTTTTTCGGCTGCCGTGAAGGATACATAGAAATCTAAGAATCCCCAGATTTTGGAATATTAGTTTGTAGTACTGAGGCATTATTAACATGACACGGATACTCAGTAACGATTGTTATTCTGAAAAGTTCGGTATTCTGACGTTCGTAGCGCTGAACCATTTTTACATTGAAAGCATAAGAAGTCAGCAGGGGATTTCTGAAAAGTTTGTTAATGTGGTGTTTGTAGTAACGAGATTTCACTGTATAACAATATTCAAGTGGCATGAAAATTTCATTGTTGTAACCGATAATTGTTATAACTGGGTGGCATGAAAAAATTGAAAATAGGCAGATGGAAGAGCTGTTGTGAAAAAACCATAGTGGCGGGGAGGCCACCTTCCTCCATCTGGCTACTGATTGTGTTGACTCGTTTAACTGTTTAACTCTGCTTCCTGCGCACTCCGATCGCATGAAACAAGCCGCGGCTGATAGCGTTCAAGAATGGCACTGCTTAAACAACTGCAAAGTGGGGTCACGGGCGGCAAGTAACATGCGAGCTCCGCCGAGGCATTGCTTTGGTGGCCTCAAAAGGGGCCTTTTAAGAAAATGTGAGAAGGTTGCTGCAGCAGCCTCTCAGCTTGAGAAATCCAGAAGCTGGGGCAAGAGCGCCACAAGCACCTTGCCACGTACTTCTCACTGGCTTGCACGAGAAAACCCCATGTCGGTCAACTTTGCTTGCTTTACATGAAGCTTGCCAACATCCTTCTCTCATGAAGGTCCCTCGTGAAAACGAAGCCCCAGTGGGACTGAATCAGCTGTAGGGCCTTCTGCGAGGACAACATTGAGGCATCCTGCCCTACTGCGTTATCGCTGCCATCGCCGCCGTCACTGGCGCCATCGTTATCTGATGCAAGCATGTTCGTGACGATCGCCTCATCGATTAGAAGCACTTCATTTCCAAATCTATAGCAGTGTGCTTTCTTTCACCGGCAACATCATGCATTGCCGATGATCAGCGGGCGGATCTGCAGCGGGCGGGCGGATTTGTTGGCGACCAGCTCACTGGCGAAAAAATAATCGGATGTGCACACGGTAGTGCAAAGCATGTTTCAGATGAACACGCGCGCCGTGGCCGTGCTGCAAAGGAAGTCGCGAGGCCTTCGCCGCTGTCAGCGCCAGTCAGTCACGAGATGACGAGAATTGCAGCTTCCGCACTGCCTTGGTTGCAATGCTGTCTTGTCTTGGCTCATGACGATTGCACCCAGTTTGCACCACGTAGGTTGCACGTCGCCATCAAAATAGCCTGTCCACCACCACAGTTGGCCCCAAACGTGTTGCACGCTATGCCTAGCATCTCTACTAGGTGGGGGTTCCTTGGCACTTGATGAAGCTTAGCAGGGTTCTCTGGGACCAACATGGTTGAGAGCCCCTGATTTAAGGCACCGCATTGGCTTAATGCCTATGGTGTTACGCTGCTGAGCATGAAATTACATTTTTGATTTTCTTATGACGCAGGTCATATTTGGGATCCTGGTGCTGAATGCCGGTGTTAATAGCTCCTTGTGGCAGTTCACAACTCTGATGATCATTCTTGCATACAGTCTTGCCCTGTGGTTGATTGGGTCATTTGGTGTAAGTGTTTTCGTGATGCTTTGTATCAGATTGTATCAGTTTTGTATGTGTGCATTCATTAATTCATTCATTGTTTGCTTGTTCAGACAATGATCATACAAAAAAAGATTTGTCTCGTCTATGAAAGTGATAAAAAAAAATGTGAATTCGTGACACTGTAGTACCCTCAGCTGCCATTTTGCACTGCCTTGTTACAGTAGCTGCATGTTTCAGCTAAGCCTGCATCAAATGAGTCG
Organism: Dermacentor silvarum; assembly: GCF_013339745.2. Taxonomy (NCBI): domain Eukaryota; kingdom Metazoa; phylum Arthropoda; class Arachnida; order Ixodida; family Ixodidae; genus Dermacentor; species Dermacentor silvarum. The sequence goes on along the minus strand of NC_051163.1, from coordinate 57,884,007 downwards.
GATTTCTCCCGCTTAGCATTTGTTTAACATTCTTTTTGCTGCTTTTGAGATGTAAAAGCACTGGTTGATGTGGTGCGTGTTGTTTTAACCACATGGCATGATGGCTCAGAGTGGTTCTAGCATTCAACTCCTGAGGTTGCACAAGATTGAGGATGCAATGCAAAAATGTACATGTGTGCTTTAGCCTAGAGAGACAGCGAAATGAGATAGGAAAAGCATGGAGGTTAACCGAAAGAGAAGCGACTGGTTTGCTACACTACACTAGGGACAGGAAAGAAGGAAAGAATAGCAAAGAAAGAAAGCAAACACATTAAAAAAAAATAAGGGGGTTGGAGAACGCCTCTAGCAGGCCCAGTGATGGAAGTGCTGCTCCAGTCGCTCCAAACTGCTCCAAAAGCAAAATGCTGCTACATGCTGCTCCAAACTGTTATTTTTGTTAGCAACTGCTCTGAACCTGCACCGAAACGGTGCTGGGAAATTCGATCTCGTACTGATTACCAACTGCTGCTGTGGCAACTGTGATATCTGACTGATTAACAAAATCGAGCCCCTCGGTTACCCTTCTTCTTTCGTTTATTCATTGCGAGGGTCTCGAAACTGGCAGCCTTGAAATCATTAGGTAGCATGCGAGGGTTTATTAGCCACGTGCCTGCTCTCCCAAGATCACGTGTTACATGACGCCATCGGGCTAAAAAGGATGTTCCACATCCAGCCACCATGATTCTATAGCCCTAGGAGCCCTATAGCCCTAGGAGCTGGCTAACGCTCCTAGGGCTATAGATCTAGTAAACATAAATACCCAAGTTAGTGGACGAATTGATGATGGCCATCGCCGTAGCACAATTGGTAGTGCAACGCACGTGTAATGCGGAGGTTGCGGGTTCGGCTCTTGCCGGCAACAAGTTATCTTTTCGTCCACTTTCATTTGCCTTTTCATTATTTTGTACATTTGAATTTCAACCACATTTAATTTCCCCGATGCTTTCCTTGGCTTCATTGTCTGTTGGTTTTATGTGGTTATGATTAGTACTGTGGTGCTCAGTTTTGTCGGCTTTGATCTCATTTCTATCACAAGAACTGGCATTTCAAATATATAGCTCATTTAGCTGTATTTTTGAACTTGACATGCAGACTATTTTGATGAAATGTGAAAGTGACTGAGATTACTTGGATCTCGTACCAATTATCAACTGCTGCTTTGGCAACGGTTTTATGTGATGTTGGTTACCTTTATAATGTGGTGCTCAGCTTTACCGGTTTGATCTCATTTCTGCCACAAGTACTGGTATTTTAAATATCTAGCTCATTTTACTGCCCGTTCGACAACCATCCATCTTCTTAATTATTTGTTTCTTGTAATTTGCTTTCATAATGTATGTGCAATATCTCTCATAATAAATATTAGTATTTATGAGACGCTTCGGCGATGCTTTAACTCCAGGAGTCATATGGCATATTTTGCCATCTACTCCGAAAACACGAGTAGTTGCTCCGAAAACACTTATGGCTGCTCCAAAATGTAAAATGTCGCTTCCATCACTGTAAGCCTCTAATAGGATCAAAGTCTCTCTATAGGCCACTAGAATGCAAAACCTTCAATAGCACCTTGACTAACTTCTGGTGTGACGACCGTATCAGCTGGCATTCTACGATTGTCCGCTCCAAAAGTGGGCGGTCTTCGAGACAGGCCAACGTAGTTGTGAGCGGCTGCCTTTGTCTACTGTAGCAAGGATAGCCTCAAACATGTTTTTTACATTTTAAACTTTATAGACACACAGTATACATACATACAGCAGTATCTGGAGTGGCGCTTAAGGCATCGGCTTTCCTAATTGGGCCGCATCAGCCACATACATTTCACACTGTGTACGATCAAGGTTGAAAAGTATGTACAAAATACAAAAGTGCCTATAAAATACAATTACAAATATGGGCAAGTAGCAAGGCTGAAAAGTGTCTACAAAATGCAAGATACAGTGGTTACAAATCGCACCGGTATTTTTAAAAAGTTCACTCTCCTGCGCACAAAATAAGAGGAAAATTTGATGTTTTCTCTATGCAGTTGTCACAAGTGGCACAGTTCATTTTGATGTGGAAGGGTGTGCAATAAGGAAGCCCAGGTGGTTAAAATTATCCCAACACCTTGGTGCCTCTCATAGCTTGTGTGTTGCTTTGGGGCGTGAAACCCCAGAGTTCGATTTGATGCTTCTTTGACTTCGCAATTACAGGTGAGAAAAGAACGTCCAATCATGGTGTACACATACGTTGCACTCAGCATGATAGCGCCACTGTTTCTTGTTTTAGAGGTGAGTGATGACATTCCAGATATAGTACAGTAACACTTTACTTGAACAAGCCTTAAGGGGCATCATGAAGGCTTCTAGTTTATGTGAAAGTTCATTCATGTGAAACTTGAATGCATGGGCTCACTGTTGGCAGTGGGACTGTTGGTTGCCAAGTCCTCCGAGGAAAGTGTTGTTTGGTTATGTGCATTCCACAGTAATAAACAAAATAAAGAGTAGAACGTCAACAATATGTTTGATCACATCGCACCTAAAATGTTTTACTTGGCTTGTTTTTTGCTATGGGTAATTGCATAATTAGTAATCTTTAAAAGAGAGAATGATGCAAATATTTAATGTTAGATGTCTGAATAATTCTTTCTCTCCATCAATATTTGATTTGTGGTTGATATTAATACTGGAACTGTATACTCTATGTGCATCAATTAGTAATCAAGCACATGTGTTTTGAAGACTGTGAATAGGTACTCGCTGCTAACAAAATTTTTTTCAGATTTTTAAATCTTTTTTGCTTTAGGCACTGTTAAGTGTGAAATAATATTTTGATAAGCGCACATGGCAATTCAGTGGTGGAGCACTTTGGCTTCATCTTCCCACGCGATTGCATAGGATTGGCTGGCTTTTGCTTAATATTGCATAAATATTGCACAGGATTGGGTGATGAATTAGTTATTAGCTGTGTATGCTGCTGCATGCACTGGTGTGCGCAGATCTGCTTTTTAAGACCTATTTTTACAGCAGAATTTGGAACCGAGGTGCAGGTTGACGTGGTATGCTGCATTCTGTGCAAGCTTTCTTGTCCTTCTATTTCAGATCAGTGCCAGATTTCCGAGCAAAACCATTCAGATCGCCGACATACCCGTTGTGCACGTTGTTGCAGGTGGGTTCTTTTAGCATTTGCGTATTCACTTCACATACAATTTCCTGCGCATGCATACTCAGGGACACACAGTTACAGATGCATCTTGCATCGTGTGCATTCTATAGAAAGTGTGCTGGCATGCAGTATGACAGAGGTTGTCATTGGGCTGTTGTCTACGGGAGATGTAGGCAACTGTCTCCCAATTTCTAGCTTATGAGACATTTTTGGAACACTTTGTTCCTCCTCATAGTATGGAGCTGTTTAAATGACTTGTACATAAGACATTGGATGGAGCTGTTAGTTGGGCCACTACAGAAGTGCTTGTCATAGTATTTGTCATGTCTTCATATTAGCGGTGTGCGAATGTTCGATCCGAATATGTGAGTATTCTATTCGACCATAAAGACACTTTTGCTATTTTTAATAGTCAAACCTGCGAAAATTGCCGTTGTCGCTTTTTAAGTCAGTGTTTCGCCGTAGTACAGCTGTGTTATGCGGCGAAGCATGCTGAATGCATTACAGTGAAGTGTATTAGACATGCAGTGAAGCGTATTTGAGAAGAGGACACTGTCACAGAGCCCCTTCTGGTGCTTATGGCTAGCCGACACTGTCAACTCAAGTACCCATACTGTGCTGCCTCTTCATGCATCTGGACAACACTAGCTGCCAGGTGGACACCTCCGTGTCAGCGACTAATCTGAATAAGTGCCAAAACACAAGGTTTGCAAACTACAAATTTGACGAAGTAGCAAGCTTGGCAGTGTTTTTAGCCCCTTTTGCTAAAGTAGTTGTGCACCACCAGGATGGTTTAATGGCAAACTAGTTTAAAAACGTGGCTTTAGAAGAAGCAAGGAACATTTCAACTCCAAGGAACCCAGATATGTCCGCAACAACAAAAGCTTCTGAAGACACTCCCTCCACATCCGGACTGTGGAAAGACCTTTGTAAGGTCATCAACCAGCAGGAATTTTCACTGTGACAAGCACAGGTCTAGGATGAAATTTTGGGGCAGAAAGAAGATCCATGTGAGTGGTGGCCTTGCATGGTGCCCACTGTTGGCTCGGCTTGCGAGGAGATACCTGCAGATACCATACACTAGTGTGTCCATCGAGCAGCTCTTTTCGTTGTTTAGAGGAATTGTGGCATGAAGGAGGGTACCCTGTTTCCCGAACTTGTCAAGCAGCTATCCTTCTTTTATGACAACAATAAATAACTGCAGTTATGATACTGTCAACCAAAAGTGTTGTACCAAAGATTTTTGTTGACCACAAAGCGTAATTTTCCTGTACGATTATTTGCTGTGCAATAAACTAGCTTTTTTTTTTTTCGTACATCTGACTGGTGAAAAAAAAGTGCATTTTTGCAGAACCAATAGTATTCGTATTCAAAAAATATTCGATTCGATTTGCACTTGGTTTTCATTATTCGAATTCGCTTCGAAGTTGAAAATTTGATATCAGCAGAGCCCTAGTTCATATGCTTGGTGCAATTTTGCTTCTTTTAGGTGGCTTCTGCATTCTCATGCGAGTCTATCTCCACATTGAATTGCTTCACGTCTTCAAGAACTTCAATTGCGGACTTATTAATCAAGGTGAGTAATACAATAATTAATAGTGCATCTTCATTTTTCTTAATGAGTAAATGTCATCAATATGTCGAAAGCCCCACACCGTGAGACCCTTACCCCAACTTAAATGACAGAGTTGGCTCCAGAAAAGGTGGTAATTGATTAATCAGTTTTGCAAGTTCTTACAACAATAACCCTCGCACTAAGAAAATCCCCTGTTTGCTGCCGTGAGAGGTTACCTCCATTAAGCATTGCACATCAAAAATGTAAATATGCAATCTTATGTTTGTGGTATAGCATTAAGGATATCAGAATATTCTTGAAATTTTGATTAAAAAGTAAACGTAAATTAATTTTCCAGCAGCTTAGTGGCTGTGACTTTTTGTTGCCGAGCTCAAAGTCGCAGGTTCGTTCCTGGTTGCGGTGGCCACATTTTGATGCAAAGCGCATCAAAAACGAATGCAAAAACGCTTGTGTACTTAGATTTAGGTGCACATTAAAAAACTCCAGGCGGTCACGATATATCCGATATATATCCCCCACTGCGACATGCCTCATAATCAGATCATCATGGTTTTGGCACGGAAAGCATCAGAAAGTAATTTTAATTTAAGGCCAGCAGTGAATCAATGCGTGGTGTCTAGCTTACATTTCTCGGAACCTCACGGTGTTTGTTTTGTGCCAAGATGCGACGAAGTTGCGGAGAGACTCCCAATAAAAGTGACTGTATGGATCAAAAGATGCTGAGAAGACGGTCAGTGATGTTTAAAATCTGTAACTGCACTTGACCTGGCGCTAATCAAAAAATACATTTCCATATAGCTATTTCTTTCTGATATGACTGTGTGCCCCCCTCCATTCTTTTGGCATATTGACTCGGTGGCACAACGGTAGCATGTCTGTCTTGGGTGCAAAATATAGACATCTGTGAACTCGGCCTCCCCAGGACTGTAATTATTTGTCTGAATTATTCAAAAGCAGTAATTAACCCTGAAAAGCCCAAACACCATTCTAATTCATGAAAAATGATAATGCCTTGTTCACCTTTATATCTGGCTATGACGAGTAAATTATTAAATAAAACTATTAAAAGTTGATTTTGTAACTGATTAGTATAAGAATACGATTAATTAGTCATTGCCCTTCTTAAACCACAGCTGAAGACATGCTCTAGGATATAAAAAACACTGGCTATGGGCTTTGCATTAAGTTTCCAATGCTGAAGTCAGAACTAGGAGGTATCAGAATGAGTGTACGAAAAATTATGCGGGTTAGTCATTGTGCGTTAACAGACCTGCTTGTAAAGCATGGATGCCAACTGGGAATTTCAACCACAATCGAATCAAAGATGGGTTGTGTTAACTATTGCTCATTAAACAGAAGTCATCTGTATACTGCACAAGTGTGTGATGATAAGATTAGTTGGCTTGAGTAAAGCAACATGCAAACAGCGCTGACAACAGGACAGGCTATGTAGTCTGCTGCACTTTGCCTTGTCATCTGTGCTGTTGGTACAATTTTGATGCATTGTCCGTTGAACAAGGCACAAAATGGCTTTCTGAGCAACATTCTAATTTATAAACCATTTTTTTTTCTTTTTTTTTAAAGAATTCCTAGGTCTTCTAACACCAGAGACCACTGGCCTGCTATCTGGGAGGAGACATTGAATTGATGGTCGTGCCAGATGGACCGTGTCACAAAAGAGCCTTGGTGCGTGCGTTACACCTAGGCAATCATGGGAGGACTACTTTGAATGCAACGGCATTTAAGAGGTGCGAGGAGAACTCAGAAATTATTAATCCTCCGTGCTCGTTGTGTAATCTAACTGAGCTAACATGGCTTGTCTTGTCTAGGCTACACATAACCAGCGAGACTTCCTGTAGAAAAATGCCTATGTCTTCTAGATGGCCATCTTGCTGTTGTTTAATGCCTTGCTAACACTAACCTGTGAACCCGGAAAACGTGCTAGCCGACTTTAAGATGGCTGGCACCCATTTGGTGATTTTTTTAACAGCTCTATTTAACAGTTATTGTTATACTCTTGTTTGACTTTGGTTTTAAGACATTATTATTTTTGTACGTTTTTTTTTTATACTTACATGTTTACTTAATTTCTAGTGATAGCACTATGCATGCATGTGTTGCATGAGAACTGTTAGAGGCCCCTTTACTCAGGGTTTCTGTTGGAGTGATTTGGGAGGCGTTTCGACGATGCGATGTAATGCTTGCAACACTGAGCTCTAAAAATTCATTTGTTTATGATTGTACTGGAAAAGGGACAACTTTGTAAATGGGAAAAGTTCATCGGTGAATTGCTAAGCTTGGATGAAATAACCATTCTTACTATCTAGTTTCAGAGCACCAGAAGAATCACTTAATTGTGATTTTTTTGAAATTAGTATTCCTGTTCTTTACGTCACCTGATGATCTGCCCTAGAAGATCCTGAAGCATGAATATATATTTACTAATCAATGTTTATGCTTCAAGACTAGAAAAACTGCTACACTTTGCAGCTCTCGAATATATCCTGTTATCTTAGTGCTAGATTTTGCTTTACAAGAGATAAAGTGTATAAAAGGTGGCCCCTGGGTCCAGTATTGTCACCAATTGCACAGTGATAGTAGAGATTGATGGAAAGATGTTGGTACATTTCAAATAGTAGTCATTACCCAGTGCCTTAAGAAATTTTGCATGCAGCATGTTGTCCTGAATCTCAATTTTTGTGCAGCTACGAAAAAAAAAAAAGAATAGCGTGAAAGTTGAATTTTTATTTAGGGACCAAGTAGGCACTGCATATTTCTTTATTCATTCTGCGAGTTCATGCGTCAGTTTAGCCTGTTTTGTGGCTGGTGCACTGTTGGTCGTTCAGTCCATGAATCAAGTCATCAGCAACTCGTGGATGAAACAAAACCAAGAAAAAAAACCAAAGAACTTTACATCGTGATTTGTGTCAAATGAACTGTTTGCACTTGAAAACGACTTGCATCGTGTTAAGCAGCCTGTGTGTGTGAGACTCCCGGGAGCTGAAGATCAACACAACCACTCATTTTAAAAATATAGCGAGTTCGGCATTGAATAACTCGTAACTGTAATATTTTTTTTAATTCTCGTTCATTTATTTCATGTAGCTTTTGGAATACAATGTAGTGTCAGTAACCTAAGAGCCTATGTGTGAAGTGTACTGTATGTTTAGAATGATGCAATGTGCGCCTGGAGACAAACACAACATTAAATTATGAATATGTGAATCAAGATCACCTATAAAAACATAATATGAGCTGAAAGAATTGGTCAATAACGAATAATTTTTTTCAGTCAGGCCACTACCTCTTGTTTCATGCTCTTTATTATTATCATTACAACAAGTTCAGATTTAAGATGTGTGAAGCCTGTTCTACACTTCTATACGACATGTCAAAGCTCTTTTCAGTTCTCTGTAAGAAGTTCGTGATGGATGTTTGTGGCAGCCTGTTTACCTGATGGCATGTTACCAGCAGAAATAAATGGATTCTATAATTTTTTACATTGCCTGTTTGTGTTATGTTCTGACTAACAAGCACAAAAACAATGTTCTATTTTCACACCTCGCAATACTGTTACGACTGTGAATGTGCATGACCGTGAGGTGTTCCGGGGAAGTGCCAATGCCTGATAGAAACATAAAGTGAAACTTTGCTGCCAAAACAAGAATCACGTTTTCCATATGTTTGCAAGGTGGTCACTTTACTAAGAGCATGTTTCTGACAGCTTTTACACATTTTGGCCTTCCCCCAGAGCGTCGAAAGTTTCCCTGTCTGTCTCTACATGTTCAAAGCTTTATATCTGTCCTCTTTATGTGCAAATTAAGTCTGTCAGTCATAAATTTCATTTTGACACATTTCTAGTATATGAAGTTCTGGAAAATATTCTTTTATCAATACAACGTCGAATAGAATGAAGTGCTGTTTTCCCTCTGAAGCCAAAAAATGAGTGGTGTTATGCTGTACTTGATACCAATGAGGTTGTTCTCAGTTTAGTAGTAGACCTGTGTTTAATGGCGATCCTTTATTACATAGAAAGTGTTGCTTACCAGATTTCCTCCAAAATACTGATGTCTGGTTTTCCCATCTTTATGGCTCGTTAGGCGAATCTGTGCGGCAGACTAAATCGGGGACCACACCTTTGTATTATTGTCATGTCCAGCGTCGTTCGCCACCTGTCAAGGGTTCTAAAACCAGAAGGGCAGCAGTAGTACTTTCCCACCACGCCCCCTCTTTGTCCATCTGCCAGTCTGCGCTGGCAGGTCAGCGCGCTTGTCGCATGTCACTTTCGGGCCCGGAGTGTAAATCGAAAGCTAGTCTTGTGACTTTTTACTCGAAAATACAAAAGGAAACTGATGTGCGTCTACAAACGGCATCGGGAACGAGAGACCGCCGCAGATGTGTCGCAAAGATGGCGGCCGTGAACAACTTTGTTGGCATCTCGTACACTCGCTTTCATTTGCGAGGCGGATTGGTGGTTTTCCGAGCATCGCGCTGCTGCTGCAAATAGATCTATGCCGCTTCGGCTCTAAACCGTAACTTTAGCCGCCGACACCCGACGACAGGAGCGCTGATTAGACCTAACCATCAATTAGGCAGTGTGGCCGTGATGGGAATTCGCTGTTGGCCGATGTAGTAACGGCCCGCAAGTTGTCGCGGAACTCTCCTGTCGTCCGTCTGCTCTTGTTTTGTCACAATCCTCCCATTCTGCTTCCTTTGTGTTGCCTTTGTTTTCTCACTGTTTTCGCAAGGCCCAGAAGGCTGGACGAAGGTTCGTAAAAAAAAAAAAAAAAAAAAGTCATCCACTCGATTGCAGCACGAAGCTACAAATCCCCAGAAAAAAATCTTCGCAGTTGAAGAAAAAATTGTCCTGGTCTAGAGATCCAACCTAGCACGCATGGGCATGCCTGCAGCAGATGCACTCCGTGGTGTTGCTTCTGTTGCTGACGACGAACATACCCACACATCTTCACAGTGCAAATTTATTACTTCAACGTGTAACTGCAACACAAGTTCCACTTACATCATTCAGTGCGAGTGAGTTGTAAGTCAGTAATAAAACATCTAATGTTCACGGCACAATGTTTAGTCCCGCATTTAGTTAAGAACAGTGATAACGGCAAAACTGGAAAAGGTAAAGCACGGAACTCACAGACATGCACTTCGACAAACTTTCTCGGCAATGCTCGTTGTCACAGAAGAATGCACGCATAAAGAAATGTGCTAGTAAAGATAAGTGTACCTGTAAAGGTGTGGCACTTTGTCAGGAAGTCAAAGTTTGAGTGCGTTTTCTGCCGAGAAATGTTGCCAATAGCTAATGTTAAAAATAAATCTGAGGTTCTCAGTTGCATCTTTAGGACATACTTGACCAAAAGTGTCTATACAAACTTGGAACGTAACAATGTTCTCTAAAACAGACAAACAAAGATTGTCAGCAGAATAAAGTAAATGAAAGCACAATATACATAAACGAAGCCTTTGGCCTGCGCTTTTTTCAGCTAAACATGATAAGGCTGAGTATTAAATAACAAGTAAAAGAACACAAATTATTGTAAGAGACATTTAATTTCACAACTTCCCAGCAGCATTTGATCACTCGGAAATAGTGTTTGCTAGACATAACTATCAGCAAAACTCAGAAATACTTTGTTCTGTTTTGGCAAGTGGAGTAAATGCGGAACCAAAAACATAAATAACAAATAAATAATAATCCAAGTTTGAAGGACTAACAAGTAGCTGCCATTAGGCTTTTAAGGCCAAGCTGCAACAAGATGGCGTTTCTTTACTTTTTAACGTCAGCTGCCACAACAGAATCTTCCAGCTTTCTTGATAAAGACTCCTATGGTCGCATCTCACAAACAAAAGCCTACAGTATTTTTTCTGCCAAAGAGAAAAAACTATTTAAGTCCGGCTGCCACAACAAAACATATCCACTGCTGCAATTCGTTGGCACAAAATTATGGAATAAGTGTATTTAACTGTAAGGTACTTGCATCACATCATCAGTTAAGCAGATTCTCAAGTAACGAAAAAAAACAAAAACTAAAAAACTTGCTTCAACTCTTGCCACACGCACACACCAAACACAACACAATGCTAAAACGTAGCTACTGGTTTCCGACAAATGAAACCAGAGTAAGCAGCTCTTGGAGTATGATAACGTAAGTGCAAAGAAAAGAGGATTATTGTTAACACTGCATTGTAGTGTGTTTCGTCAGTTTGCAAATCAGGCTCGCCGAACCGACCAGGGATACTGCAGCCTTGGAGAAAATAGCCCTTTGCTTTTTCCTTATATACAAACAACCGAGTAGGCAGCTTCCAATATACTGGGCTCTGCCTTGTGACAAACATTGGCATTATCTGCAAATGACATGCATTATCTATAAAGACTGGCCTGGTTGTTCATCCACACGCGCATTCATATTGCCGTCACTAAAACAGCAGACCACCTCTGAATTTAGACAATGTCATCAACATTTGCAAGTTCTGAACGGTTACAACGTAAGGTTTTCTTTCACTTTGTTCTGTTCATTTATCATCCAATGCTGATTACTAGCCCATCCTGGTGATAACATGAGTGGAGTGCCGCTTGGAGTACTGATGAAGCAACAAAACGAAAATAATTGGAATGTAATCGTTGCATTGTCCTGGCCCTGTACATCCACCTCCAATCAAAATTATGGATGGCTCGCTCAAATCTAGGACGAGACGCTGCGCTGAGCCATGTACTGGGCTTCGGATTTCATTCACAGCGCTCCACCCAGAATTTCGGAGAGTGAGCGAAAAAAAAAAAAAAGTCTCGTCATTCGTTGTTCACTCAAAACTGAAAACAGTGCAAACGATTTTGTTTCACTTTTACTCTTTTTGAAGCCCTTTCGTGAATGTTTCAACTTTCTCGGTTCCGATTATAAGCGATCACACGAGGGCAAGCGAACGGTTTGCCTTCTGCACCGCTACAAGATTACACCCCCGAGCTCGAGGTCAGGGGTTACGACTCTCGGCCGCGTGCCTCGTAACCTACTGTGTAGTTTAAGGAAGTCAAGCACCATGATCATGCATCCGCACCAACGAAAATTTTGCCAAGGATCGGGACAGGCTAAAGGCAGCGATTCGGAGCCCGGACCTGAACGAGCAACTATGGGCCATCCAGCAAGCCCACGACGTGGCCAAAAGGCTCTGCCTGCCGGTCCCAACGTGGGAGCAGCCCACTTTGTGAGGCAACTCACAACTTGCAGGACCAAATAAATATTTACCTTCCTTCCTCCCATCTGATTAACAGCTAGCTGCCTGTTTAGCCTCTTGGTTGGTTCACTTGGCAGGAGGTCCGAATACAGTCATCGACTATGGGACCTCTTTCTGTATTTTTTATTGCCAGATTGAATTCCTAGACTGGGGGCCATATCTTCTAACAATTTTCCTTTGCTCTTCGCGTTACCTCTAGTCAATGGTTCCCATACCACTCCCATGATTGTTATCGCCAGGATAAGCAACTTGGCACAACACATAATCAGAAAAGGATTAGAATTGAAGAAGATGTGGAGGGTGAACTTTAATTCAGCAGGGAAGCTTCCTTTCTGAGGAACCAAATACGTGTTTCTTAGTAGCTTGCATAATGCCATGTTCTGGTGAACGACAACTTCCTCTGTCACCGATTCGTCTGCCACTGTACTGCCGTTATCACTGTCTGTGCAGTCGATCATTGAAAAGGAATTGAATCAAAGGAAACGAGTTGTTCTGGTATCTGGGTTCACAGCTTTGTAGCACTTCAAATGTGACAGGAACTGGGCCGCGCAGCTCGAAATTGGTTTTTGTCACATGCCAAGCGAAGCATACTTTATGATAATCAGGTTTCTGTTTCACCATATTTTTGCTGTCTGCACACATTATTCATTGCTATTAACTGCCAAAGAATTAAAAAAGAAAAAGATTACCACAAGTACCTCAACACATAATACAGATAAAATGTTCAAACTTTGCGAGTTCAGAGTGCTTTTTTTATGAGTGTAACAATGTGGTTGTGCTAAAAATGTACTTTCATTGCTATCAGCAACATTTAGAGTGAGGAATTTACATATTTAGTCTACTAGCATTTGCTTGAAGCCCCAAGAGATGTTTGTTTATAAGAAGTGTCACCATGACCTTCTCATTTCTGAGCACATGGTATTTCTACATAAGAATGTCAGATAAGTTGGATAAGATAAGGGCTCAACTTTTTGGCACATGCAGCAATTTTTTCTTTCTTTTTAGCAGCTGGGCATGATACATAGCTTGTAACATAATGCTCCATTTAGTGACCTGCGACAATTTGTCCCACAATATCTATTCCTTCGACTTTAGCCATGTGTCCCCTCTGATCGGATGTCAGTGAAACATGCATAACATATCTGCAAGCTGAATGTCATGACATACAGTAAGTGGCTATGGTCGCTAGGGGCACAGGTTGTCGGTATCTCCCATTCCTGGACTTGCATGCAAAGTGGACTCTACTGCCATTCTGCCCCGGATCAGATTGCAACAAACATTTTAAAAATGTCAAATTTTGGATAAAGTGACAATTGTCTAAAGCATGCTTGCGGGAAATCTGCCACGTTTGGCCACAAAGTTGTTTGAGCGACACTAGAGTTTGCATGCCATGAAGTGAATACGGTGGTAGTAGAGGCACAACAGAATACCTCCATGCCAGTTGAAAGCTATGCAGGAACTATTTTGTAAAAATAAGTGCTACCACAAGCAACTGCACTGGCAAAGTTGCTTTTAGTCTCAGAGCATCAGTATCCGGAGGAGGTACTCTCAGTACTAGTTCACTTTCGCGAGATTTGACATGACTAGCACTGATGGTGTCGGCATCTACAAGCACCAGCATTCCTGGCAGAGTGCCAAGAAGGCTATCACCTGGAGATGCCAACCTGTCTGGTGCTAGCTACGCAAAATCTTGCGAAAGCAATTGTATCGCCAAAGATGAACAATGGAGGAATATTACTCTAGCCTCAGATCAATTGGACTTCTGTGACTCGTGCTGTGGCTTGAATATGCTGCGCAGCATCAACATTAATGGCAGCATTGTGAGCAGAAGCTTGCATTCGTGATTAGGGTGCAACAACAGCTGTTTGTGGTTCCTAACCATATGCGACGCATACTATGTGCCCTACACAAAGATAGAAAAATTCAACACTGGCTGCCTATAACACTGTAAACGAAAGTATACCCTCAGCTAGACGAGCACTGAGGCTGCAAAGTGTACCTCGGAGGTGTTTACCATTTCAGTGCTCGTGTACAGCAACTCCCAGCAGCAGCAATGATGCCTCTTAAAGGCCAGCAACCCCGAAGGAGGTCGCACTAGTCCACGCCTCTCCTTGTCTTATGTCTGTTTTACACAGTATCTTTTCCTAGAGCAGGGTGTAGGTTTGGCAAGTTAGTATTATATACTTTCACGATGACTATGTTACAAATGACTATGCTATCTTCACGAGCTTTGTGAGCATAGCCAGATAGCATAGTCATTTGTAAGTTTGGTCCTAATTTAATGTGCTGGCGCACAGAAAGTCGCCGCTCGTGCACGCTAGTTAAAGATTTGGGCGGCTGTGCATGTCTCAGGACCTATGCAAATCTGACTTGTTGCAGAAGCACACAAAAGTAAACACTAATCAAAAGATGTAGATGTATAACAAAATTTGGAGGATGCTTAAGCTTCGCTTTTAAGAGTGGAACGCGATAGCATTCAAAGATCCCCGACTGCTTCTCATGCTTCCCGGCAACTGCAGCTTATGTAACCGTAGTGTTTACTGGGAAACGCTGACGGCAAACGCTATGCACAAGGACGAGCTTTCTGGTAGAAACACGGCCTCTTGCGTGGGCCGATGTTCTGTTATTGTTTCGCAATTTTAATATTTCAGTCTGAGAAGGTCTAACACAAAAGGCATAGGCTATCGTTGTTTTGTTTCATGACATTTGTTTGTGGTCTGTCATTCTAAAAATTCCGAGGAATAACTCTGTAAAGAATGTAAGACAAGCTATGAGCAACTTTAGTGATAGAATAACTTTAGTGCCGTATAGAATATATATGGCAATTTTCGCTCACTGCACGCCAACGCCGGCTACGGTGCCCGATTTCCTGCGACACGGGGCCCTTAACACTATCACGCTAATATTTGACGATGTCTCATGGGGGAGCCCTGATTGTTCAGAATAACATTGGTTCGAGGTGAACAAGCTGATGCAGACATGCAGCCAGACATGCACGCCATGCCTCCCTGTGGTAGGGCTTCACACATCTGCCCGTACCTCTGTTCCACATGTTCAAAGTAAGCAGCCCATTACAGCAGCAGACACTAGAGGTGTGCGAATATTTAAAGCTTTCGAATAACGGATCTTCGAATCGAATAGCCACTATTCATAAATGCAATGCAAATATTTTTCTAACACATTTAAAATATTTCAAAACATGAACTGCACCCAATTAAACATAAAATTGGAGAAGTACGGTAAATGTTCACTCCCGCGGGCATAGTATAACATGATAACTTGCATAGTGGAGCTGGCTACTAAAATGGAGTCTTGTGCATGCAAGGAAATTACTTGTTTGCTCCTAATGCTCCACTCATGCTTTTAGTAAACAATGCTTCATAATGCACTATTTAATGGCAGAAATTTGCCAGCTTTAAGAATACTAGGATGTGAATGTTGTTTTATATTAATTACGATAATGGCTGCTCATTATTAAATAACTATTTGATATTCAATTTGCTTTGACTCGCTTCTGGCACTATTTGATTCTGTTTCGAAAATCAGGATTCGCACACCCCGTAGCAGACACACTAGCTCTATAATTGAAGTTTTCATTAATCAGATAATGGCAACATCATTAATTATAAAATGCAACAGCACTTTTGCCATGACTGAAATCTTCTGTGCCTTATTCTTGGCCTACCTCACCTAGATTTGCATAAGCTTAACAACCACTTGTTCACATGAGCAACATTGCCACTGCTGGGCTGTGCTGAAGTACATGCTGCAAACACATGGCACTGCACAGTTGACCTAAGTGCGCCTTCGCAACATAAGCAAAAATTGTTGACAAATGGCTGTACTCTAATCTTGCAGACATTAAAATAATGCATAAATTCCCTATCACGCATCTGCAAAACCACTGCACTGTGCTACGAGGCCCCCACATACATTACAAATACAGTTAAGACAACATTAAGAGTTGCCGTGGACATGTAACATCAGACACCGGCCATTTCACAGGTTTTCACAACAGGCATGCAGAAACGATGCCGGGATACCTGTTGGGCCGCAGCACACTGAGCCTGCGTGACATGCCAAGGTAGTGCAGCACTGCTTGCATCAAGACATCGCCTATACATACGCTTTCTGCTACCACTTCTCGGAGTTGAACACGCATTGCTGCACTGTTACGGTTAAGTGCCCAGCTGATAAAAGTCACTAAAGAGCACGCCAGCTAAGTAGGTTGCAGACTCTGTCCCTTAGTCGGCAGAGATAATGCCAAATCCTGGCAGCATTCCTTGCAGTACCACACAGGATTTTCATGAGCCCATCAAATGATCGTTTGCCAGCAGAGGCTTCAAATTTGTGACCTGCTATCTGTGTGCGTAAAAATGTGCCCTGAGATGGCATGCCTGGACAAGACACCATGATGGGAACACTTCGAGCTATGGAATATGACTGGCCAGCAGTGGCCGACATTTCCGTGTGCCAGAGACAGTTCAAAGCAGAGCACGAGCGGCACCAGCAGTGGCTTGAGTGTATGTATGAGGTGATTGACCCGCACAATAAAATTCTAGCAATAAAAACAAGCCTCCAAATTCAGGAGATTATGCCACCGGCAGCTGCTGTCAGGTCCAGCCATACACACGTTGGCCTGTTGATGCTTTCTGCAGATACCGTGCCTGTCCAGGACATGCAGCTATATACCACTCGGGATATCGAGTGATAGCCAAGTATCAGAAGAGAAATCAGTGCAGCATCCATCCGTCACTTGACGGCAATGCCCTGTTCTTAAAGATGCCACTAGAACACACCAGCCATGGTAAAGTGTTTGAGGAATTATGCTGGACCGTCCATCTCTTCATTGATGGCAATGCACTACCAGAGTAGACCGTGTGCCGGTCAAGTGGTGAAGGCTCTGAAGCATCTGTACTTCAGCTGACGGTGATGCCTAGCTCTTGAAGATTCCTCGGGAACACTCCAGCAGTAGTCAAAAGTTTCAGGTAAGGTGCTGAAGCACCAGTTCCTTCTCTGACAGCAGTGCACTGCCTCTGAGGGCAATGCTAGAACAGGCATTGTGGCAGTCAAGTGTCCACGCGAAGACGCTGAAGCGTCTGCTCCTCAGCTGACGGCGATGCCCTGCTCTTGGAGATGCTTCTTGCGGTGTCGCACCAGGATCGACCTCTGGATGAAGGTGCGCAGGCAGAAGTCGCACTTGTGCGGTTTCTCACCCGTGTGTGTCAGGATGTGCCGCGAGAGGGTCTGCTTGAGGGCAAACGAGGCACCGCAGTAGAGGCACCTGAAGGGTCGATCCCCGGTGTGGATGAGCGCGTGCCGCTCGAGGCTGCTGCGCCGCGTGAACATCCGGGAGCACCGGTGGCACCGGAACTGGTTCGGCCGCAGGAAGTGGGAGTTCAGCTGAAGATGCCAGTCCTGGCTGGCACGTCCTGATGCGAAACAGAACAAGGGCAAGGCACTAATCAATCAGGTATGACAAGGAGCCAGATGTCTTTTTTTTTTCTTTTTACTGTTGCCTCTTTGCAGAAGAAAAAGTACTGAGAAGCCCTGCACAAAGCACTTATGCAAAGAGAAAAGATACTAGTTTTAGCCTGTCCATGAACTATTACTGTTAATGTGGAGCACCAGTAGTGCTAGCTCGTGATGCTGAGTTCAAGTAGAATGCATACAAAACTAAATTTACAATGACTATGTTTTACTTAGCTGCTGTTGTAAGGACGTAGGCAGCAATAATCTTTGACATATAGTAACTCTTTCTTTTGGGGGAGAACATTTGTGCAACACAAGAAAGTTTCTAAAAATTTGGGGTTGAACAATACGCTACTAGGTGTCACTGAGAACATTCGTGCACTACAAGTTTCTAAAGAAGTGTGGTCAATTTGATCGTCACGGTTCAAATTGACCAATCGTGTGCGGCTCGATGGAACGGACCGCCTCCGTTCCATTTTGGAATGCGTACAAGATCGCGCCCTAGTCTGAGAACATTCATGCAAGACAAGAAGCTTCCAAACAAGTTGTGGTTGAACAAAACATCACTAAGTGTCGCCACTGGTAAGGTTGCCAACCGGTGTTCTGGTGTTTCACAAACAAAAGTGGTTATACATACAACACCCTGAACAAAAGTTTCATATATACAAGCATGTTTCTCAATGAATGAGATTGTGCTGAACTCGACTACTTATAATTTACTTTGCCAGTAAATGATGCCAAATAACTTACACACCAACAAGCTAACAACAGCCATTAAACAACAGAAATAGTGCTAAACTGGCAAACAAGAGTCATATTAGTTATTAGAAAGATACAACCAATGTACTGTTGGTCTAAGTTTTCAGACTGAGTGTTATATCTTGATTTGTATACTGCAGCATTGCTCGTTATCTGAGAAATGGTACACAGTGGTACAGAACACTGACATCTTGGGCCAACACAGTAATAACATGTAGTTTCATACGTGGGCTACTGACAATTTTTGAATAAGTTAAACAACAAAGAAAATTGTTTTCTTGCAAGAGGTCTGCTCACGAAAGAAAAGAAGTCGCTACTATCTTAACTGCACATAGCTTCCTTTTGTCCCCATTTACAAGTGCTCATTACATTGCTGCAAAAATAGTTGCTTGTTCATGTATCATAAATGTGCAAAAGATCCGCTTACTTTTATGTTCAGCAAATATATCGTGAAGGAATAGGCAGAAAACTGTAGCAAATGGCATAAAGAGAACCTCAGCACACAGTTTTCTGTGCAAACATTCATGTTCACTTTCTAAGTTCCTAAACTTTGTGCAGCATCATTACACACAAGCACAGAGCCACTGATACAATACATTCTGTGCTATAAAACAAGTGCCAAATTGTAGCATGTGCAGCCTTAGTCTCATATTTAATGAAAAGCAGGCTGCCAAGAAAGCAACACATCTCTTTAATACAATCAAATTAATCCTCAAGTCGGCTAGTGTCATAACAGGTACGGCCTTCGAAACAAGCTACAAAGCCATAAGAAGCACAAGCAGCGGTACCTAGCCCTGGCTGCATTGTCTGATGCCATCAAACTTCAGGATTCTCGAAAGCTTGAGCACGAGAGTTTGCCTCGGTCTCTACAGTGTTCCAGCATTGTCTATGCAAATGAGGCCAACTAGACATCTTGAAATAAGCTGCAGTAATACCCTTCTCGATTCCTCGGTACCCAACCAAGTACCTTACCTTTGATCCTTTTCAAAATGAACTCGGAAGAACTCACATAAGATATTAATCCAAAATATACAGTAGAATATGTGCTTGTGAGCATGCTTTATTTTTGAATGCGAGAAAACCAGCCAGTGGTGACTTTGATCATCAGCAATCCTACAGAAGGTATTTTAACAGTGTGACGGGAACACAGCACACTGACCTGTATAGTTGCTCATTAGAAAGTCTATTGCCATGTGTAAAGTTTTCAGAATTGCACATACTAAGGTCCAGACATACCAGAAGCAAATATACACAGGAACTAAAACATCATGAACAGTCAACAGTCTAAACAAACTTCATGCATGTGTGGCAAGACATGAACAGTTCTGAGGACAATTTTTATCAGTGATGAAATGGTAGCAGAACAGTAGCTGCTTCCAGTTTCTTCAATCAAATGCATCAAATGGGTCTTCTGGAAGTCCTGAAACAAAGTAATTTGGTAATGTCAGGCACACCAAGATTACAACCACCACACAAAAAATGCATGTCATCGGCATGACAACATGGAATAGACCACAGTTCTTTCTTTTCTGATAAGCTGATGATAGGAAAGAATAAAAAGAATAATAACACACTGCCTGCAGCTTTTTTTTTTTTAATGTAATTTTCAGACTATGCCGCTAACTAGAAGATTGTACTGAAGGGTCGTAAACTGAGCTTGATGGTATACAGGCTGTCCCAGCTATCATGCATCACATTTTAAAAAAAGATGGCCGATTCTACGTGAAAATAACCAAGTGTATATATTTCACAGTCGACTAGAGTAGCCACCAGTAATATTTTTGTTGATGCCATTGAACTTAATAATTAATTTATTTATTATTAAACCTAATGTTAAGAAACAGGAAGAGAGCGGTGTGAATCAGAGAGCAAACGGGGATAGCCGATATACTAGTTACGAGGAAAAAAAATGGAGCTAGGCAGGCCATGAAATGCGTAGGATAGATAACCGGTGGACCATTAGATTTACAGAATGGATACCAAGAGAAGGGAAGTGCAGTCGAGGACAACAGAAAACTAGGTGGGGTGGTGAAGTTGGGAAATTTGCAGGCACAAGTTGGAATCAGCTAGCGCAAGACAGGGGTAATTGGAGATCGCAGGGAAAGGCCTTCGTCCTGCAGTGGACATAAATATAGGCTGATGATGATGACATGTTTTTTTTTTTAATTACTGCTCTGAATGCCATGCTGTCAATGAAGAGTTTGTAGGAAATTGAAAGAAACTTAAGGTTGGCTTGTTTTCAGCCAGGTACTTTTTGCCCATTCATTTTTTCTAGCTGATAAAGCCCCTGAGAAATGAAAACTAATGAAAACATGCGACTAACCGTCCGGCCACATCAAAAAGCAGCACCCTCAAACACGCTCCACAGCAGTTGGTGGCAGAGCTGGCGCTTCATCTGGTGCGCGGGCGCACAACAGCACCCTGGTGATGATAAGAAATGAGTGTCGATGAGTCGTGGAAAGAGTGTGCTCACTAACTCCTGTAGAGCAGGTTTGAGGGCACTGCGCTTTGATGTAGGCGTACGGTTTATTACGGGGTAATCTTCATTTTTTGCAGGGTTTCTTTATCGGCCAGAGTAAATGAACAGGGCAAAAATTACCTGGCTTAAAACATGCTAGTTTTAAGTTTGTTTCGGTTTTCTACAAATTCTTTGTTGACAGCACGCCATTCAGTGCAGTAATTAAAAAAATTCTTCATTGCAATTAATAAATTGAATTGCAGTCAGCAAAAGGTTACTGGTGGCTGCTCTACTCAACTGTGCACAATAATCACAAGCACTTGGTTATCTTCGTGTAGAATGGCCCATTTTTTTTAACCACGCAATGCATGATGGTTGGGACACCGACTACTTAACGAGAATATCTGGGCCTGGCCGTGTTACTAATCTTGTCCCATCTTCTTGCACTGTGTCCAAGTATTCTGGCAGCCAGATGATATTAACATCAAAAGCACACTGCCATCATCACCTTAAGTTGGTTAAACCTATTACACCTCTCACACTGGGTAATAATAATATATGGTTTTTATTGGCACGAAGGCCAGATATGGCCAAAGAACGCCATGACTCTCACACGGGTATTTCTTTCATTAGCTTTTTAAAAGTCTCTTCTAAGCTTGTACGGCTTTTCGGTTAAGAATTAACCAAGGTGCTCATTTAGCCAAAACAACATTGGTATAATGTAAGGACTCTTGTGCACTTCTATTCATTTCCCACCCACCGCTCATGACTGGCCAATCCTGATCCTGATGACAAATGTAGTTGGAGAGCTGCGCTGACGAGCGGCAAAGTGTGGGGGAAAAAAAATTGGAATAGAATCGTTATACTGCCCGATCCCAAGCTTACATAAACATCAACCAGTGGCAAAGTGTGGGGAAAAAATTGAAATAGAATCATTATATTGTCCGATCCCAAGCTTACATAAACAGTCACATGTCTATGACAAAAATCATCATTGTTTCCAGCTTTAACTGGTGTTTTACATTGGGGAAGGAAGGAGAGGGGGGGGGGGGCAATTAGAGAAGACGAAAATAGAACATTTGTTTTTCAAATCAAAGTAAGTCTCGTAAGTAAAAAATGTAATGTAACAAGCAAACTAATACCAAGGAAGCAGTGTTTCGTATTGCACACTGAAAAAATTATGATACAAGAAGGCACCAGAAAAAGAACCCCAGAAGAAGTAACAGCAGTTGCGCTAGTAATAAAATGTGTAGTTAGCAATCCTATCAATTTTACACCAGCACATTCAATTGTACTTTGAGAACTACATAGACAAACAGAACTGGAGATGAAAGTATTAAAGCGATATAGTGTAATTATAAGCTTCCATTTTTACAAAATCTGCCTAGGTGTGAATATTGTACTGACACTATATCAAGAAAGAAGTATTAAGCGTTTAGTTCGGCCTTATTATTTGTTTCACAGTTGAACACTGTTTTTTTTTGCACGTTGCTGCTTGGTCAACCTGCAAATAAAATGCGAAATGGAGTAATTTGTGTGAATCCACTTCGTTAAAAGACGTGATAAGAGTACAGAAGACAAGAAAACAAAGTTTAAATACACAACAATGTTTCATGCTAGAGGAAGACAAGAACACGAGTTGAGCATGCAATGAAAATATGCAATAATATTAAGTGCGACATAATTTTGGAAACCTTGGAAACCTGAAGTGATTTATGAACAGTGGTCAAACAAGAGATGGCCCACGTTAAAGCTAACATTTCGAAAAGGGAGTTTGTATTTGTCAGGGATCTCACAAAGGCACATCCCCGTGTCCATATGTTTGCTCCAACCTGGCATCTCTTGTTCAGCCGTTGTTCATCACTTCAAGTGCCCCTTTTCCCATGAACCTCCATCTTGGAACAGAGACCTGAGAAACACAAACATAGTGCTTGTCTTAGTTGCAAGCGGTTATCTGTGGCACAACTTGAAGACATACAATGTTTGAAGACACATTCTACCTAGAGGCAAGTTAATCTTGTGGCCAAAATGTGGCTCAGTGTGTTGGAAGTATGTTTAATGTCGCAGTCGGCGAATGCATCGTCTGGTAGTGTGTCTGTTGAGGATGAAGTCGCACAACTAGGTCGATGTCTGTTATGTAACTGGAAGCTTGAATTAATATTCTAGAGCACACAGTCTAGCACAGTCGATCGTGGTCTTTCATCCAACAACCATGAAGGCTAATAGGAAACGTTTCAATGATGCAGGGCATGGGTTGTTTCAAGAAACTCTGAACTATTTATCCACAGGCTGACGCACGGTCAGGCCGCTTTTGTTAAACACCAGCTGAAATGTCCACGCCGTCATTTTATTATTTCTAGATGTCGAGTTGAATTTAGCGATGCTGGGCAACTCTAAGTTCTAGGCAATGCTAAGCAATTCTTTGCGCGTAGATAAACACGACGCGTGTGATAACGTCCACCATCGTCTTTTAAACCGTTGCGCGGTTTCGTTCAGTGCGACCATTAATGAGATTGTGCATCGCGGGCTTTTAAACGATAAGCCGTTACTTTACGTAGCGGAATGTTTTGACGGCTCGTGTGAGCCATCAGACGTACTTACATAGTGTTACAATCACCGACCTCTTTAACGATATTTCCTCGAAAAGCTGCTCCGAGTAATCACAAACACGAAGAGGGCTCAATTCCGGAGAGCTATCCGCTCCGATGTTCGAAGTATGACCACAAAGAGATCGCACGCATGGTGTGGATTTAAAAAGCTGCTCTAGCGGGCCGTGTTTAAAGAGCAACAAAATAAAGCGACCCGTCCGCGAGCCAGCGTGACAAAGAAGCGGCGATCGACTGAAAAACATTTCGTGCAAGACGACGTCTGACGCGAAACCGAGCAATATCGAAGGTGGCCCGGGCCCCTAGCCGAAGGCTGACCTCGATCGAACACACCTGGCTTTGTTTAGCGCCGGCGGCATAAAGCATCGGAGCAGATGTCACTTACCTCGGCGGCGTCGGCTGCAAGACTTACCTTCACACGGCAGCTGACAGAGCTTGAATGTTTACAAACACAACCGATTAATCGTCGCCGAGTAAGAACACGGGCTGCTTGCCCCACAGCTCGAGCCCGGTGGAGAAAAAGAAAAATGGCACACATGGTAAAACGTTAAAAAATAAAAACGCGCACCAGGACGCCTCGTATCTCCTCAACGCGGGACAGCCGTGTTCTTTTGAGAAAGCGCAGGTGAAAAGCGCTTTCAAGCAACAACAACAAACCGAAGAAACGCTGCCATGTGCATGCTAGCGATGGCGATGGCGCCACTTTGGGCAGTCTTTGGTTTCGGTTGCGGTTTTTTGGTGTGGTCAGTTCGGTAATGCGGCAGGCAGGGTAATTTGACCGAACGTGTACGGCTCCGAATTAACTTCGCGTGTCAGCACATTTCATTTATTTTTGTTGCCTACGCACCCAGATTAAGCACTTTTAATATAGGGGTCACACGGCGCCCTTTCGATCACAGAAACGGTTTTCTTGAGATAACCCCTGGATCGATTTTCAAGAAATTTGTTGCATTTGAGAGAGAAAGTTAAATTCTAGTGACTGTTAGAAGCAGAATTTATATTTAGGGCCTGAATTTTGTTAAAAGAATTTTCAGAAATTCGGAAGTTTGAAAAAAAAAATAGAAGCACGAAGTTTACAAATTAATAGCTCTGCATCAAGAACAGATATCGCGGTTATGTAAACGGCATCCATTAGATCACTCAAAGTGGACAAATTCGATATGTCAATTTATATCTTACTTGAATATGTTACGTATAATTTATAGTGTACAAGACGGTGTACAAGGGTTCCACAAAAGCTGCATTTCCATATTACTAATTTTTGTTTTTAGATTCATGTGTAATATATATATATATATATATATATATATATATATATTGTCCGCTTTAGATGTACTATTAGATGTAATTCACAGAATTGTGATATCATTTTTCATTGCTGAGTTTCAGAGTTGTAAACTTGATAGCTTCGTTTCCTGAAAATTGGCGATTTTTTCAAATTTTTTTTATACAAAAATTGAAGACTTAAATAAAACATTCGAAACCAACAGTCACTAGATTTTAAGTTTTTCTTCTAAATGCAACAAACCTCGTCAGATTTGGTGCAGTAGACGAACCCCCCCTGCTTTTACTTAACGGTATTGACGGTGCAGTTCCGTCATCGCAAATCATTACAATGTGTGTTCAGACCGAGACGCGATTCCTTGTATCAGCTTTAATGAATATTCATATTTTTAAAGTGAAAACAGTTGTCCTCTGTGGGACATCTGCCGGTTGTCTAATTTCAGATATCCTACCAAAAAGGACGCCTCAAAGAATATTGCTGCATTTGAACTTTATGTGATATCTAATATACAACACAATATTCGTAACAAAACTGCGACATCATCAATGTTACCTACTTAGGATATTACCTGCATTTCACGAGTCCCTAAGATTTTTTTTTTTTTTTTTGCATCGTGGTTTTCAACAAAATTAACTTTCACCAATTAGTGGGCTGCGGTATGATTACATGTTTTCCGTAACAGTAAAGAAATAAAGATAGACACAAGTCCATGTTGTCAAGCTTGACTGCACAAAAGATGCATATCCACTTTATTGCCCGGCTCATTGGCACAGAAAATCAGCTGAGAGGACACGCACACACACACACTCCTGTAATTATGTACAATGCTTACTGATAGCCCAGTATTACTTAAAGCAAGACCAGTGGGCTGTAGTTATCTTTCACCAACACAGAGCTGTGCAGTATAGCTGCAAGGTTTTAAATCACAATTATAATGGCACAAATGCGTACATTTCAAAGATGTAGAATTAAAATTGCATTTCTTCCACTACACTGACAAAGTATAACATTTGAAAGAAACACTTTAATTCCCTTGCCAAGTAAATAAAAGGAACATTGGAAAGATGCACGTGCAAGTGAACAAGTGAACAAAGGTAGATGGCTTGATCAGTATTGTCTCTGCCTTTGTAAATAAAGCAGTCAGAAGAGAATTATAAAATGCCATATTTCATTACAGAGGGCCACTAAACACTTGCTATTTACAAAATAGTTTTCACACCCTTCCGAGGAAAGAAGTGCAGCAACAGGACTGAAAAAAAAGAACGAGAAAAAAAAAAGGTGCCTGTGGCCCTGTGTACTGTTGTCTTTCTTCAGTCATGTTGCTGCGCTGTTTTTCTTGATGCTGAATCAAGTAGCCCAACTTCGCACTCTTGTACAGTTTTCACAAAACCATGTCGAAAGTATAATAACGAGTGACACACAGAGCAGGCAGTGACTGCATCATTGGTGATCGGCAGACACGCATCCCCCTAACATTCAGGCACCAGTTGAGATCAAGTTTAGTTTCACAATCTGCTTAAAACATGAGAGAGAGAGATAGAGAGAGATGAGGTGGTCCTTCAGACAGTCATCAAATAAGATTCAACTAAACAGAGTAAAACAATAATTGTCGAAAACCCGACACATACATGCATGGCTACAGACAGTAAATGAGCGCCAAACTGTTGATCCAGTGCAGGGCACATTGAAATGTCCAGAAATTCCTAAAGATTATCTAAGCAGCTGCCGTAACAAATCATGCACGCATTACTTCAGGAATTGCCACTGAATCAAACAGACACATAATAAAAGCTCAACAACACAGAATCAATTTGATCGAGAATGGGAATGACTCAAACTTCTTAAAGCCAACTGCAATAATATTTTACTTTGGTCAAATTTTTTACAAATGAGCAGTATATACTATTGAAGTAATTTTGGCAAGGCTGCAGGCCGGTAATTGTCTCATTTTTTTAACAGCCTTTAAATAGCAGCTAAGAAGACATGTGCATCTGGTGCTTAGAGGATACGACAGAAATCGCAGACCAGGACCTCTAAAACTATCAGCATGCCGCTGGCGCTGCAAAATTTCGGACCTCATGCCAAGGCACCATGCTGGTTCTCAACGTTCTGGGTTCTTTCCAGTGAGTGGTAATGGCAGCATTTTCTTTTCTTTTTCAGTTTTGGTATCAAAAACGTCTATCTTTGCAAGCTTTTCATGATATATCAGTTCGTGTTTCAAGCGTAAAGCTTTGCTCAAAGGCTTATCGTAAGGCTTACATTATCTTAATCTAAGCTTTTTAAACGGCCTGAAATTTTGTTGCAGTTGGCCTATAGCGGAGGCCCAAAAGAGCAATCACTGCATGAGCATTCTATCTAGCCAACCACTTGCGGCATAGCTAAACTTTATCTCCGTCAGTCAGGCAAGCATCACATCCAACGCCATGTGTCATCATTGTGAACTTGAAGGGAACAGCCTAATTGGCGATATTCGCTGAACTTCCTTGTTACCAAGCATATAGTTTGTGCAATTAGCGCAAACAAAAAGAGAACTCACGAGGGAAGAAACGACAATGACAACTAGCCCAACAATTAATTCTTCTAGTTTCTTGCCTTGATGTCCTGCCTCTGCTCACCTTCTGCGTTGCACTGGAACCACTTTCTCCCTCATAGTTTCTATGAAGGCTGTAACCTACAGTATTCTCATTTACTCTGAAATAATCAAATTACAAATAGCTCAAAATTAGTGACAAAATGCTGGCATATGTCAAAAGATTTTTTTTAAAAAAATCACCGACATTTACGATGCTCCCTAATGTGAAATTTGAGTGCAGCTGTATATGTGTTTTCATTTTGCGATATATTGGCTGGCATGGACAATCTGTCTCGTGCGGCACGTTGGAAACGAGCGAAGTGTGGCGTGACTGCCTCGCATAATCTGGAGATCGCGAGAGCCAGCGAGTGGGTGACACCTGGACGCGCTTCACAGCAGCAGCAGCCGCCGCCGCCAGACCTCCCAGATGACGCGCGCTACTCTGGCCATACCTCCTTCACCATACCCTCCTCTACTTTCTGCCTCATGGTTCCGCTGCACCGTCCTCTCCGCTTTCATAACCCTGCATTCGCTCTTTCATCCTTCGCTCGGTTACGCCGAGGCCACCGCTCGCCGCAGGAACACACGGCCTAAGAGCTGCGCTCTAAAAAAGAAGCCCGCAAGTTGGGCAGTGTAAGCACACTATATTTTCATGCTTCTCTTATCGTTTTCTTTCTTTGGTACATTATTCTTCTGCTGCATGCGAGGTTGCATCTTATACCATTCAGGCTCCTTCGTCTTGGGTACATTTTCATATTTTAAAAATAAATGTCTGCTCTTAGTCTGCGCTCATGCTGCCTGGTTGTACCTATGTTCTTTGTGCACCTCCACGTAACGTCGCCTTTGCGATGATTCTAGTTTGGACCAACGGCTACGGTATCTTGAAACATTGGTTCAATTTGGCACAATGCATAATCACCGTTTACAGAGACATACTAGTGAGGAACACAAAACAGGTGCTGAGTCTCCCAAAAGAATTAGCGATGCTAGGCGTTCGCGCTAAGCACCTGAGTTTCTCCGTCTGAGTAAGCATGTAAGGTGACCACAGGAAGGTACAGCTTCACCAATTTTTAACAATGTCATGAGAGTGCCTTATATTGACTACAAGCGGCGAGATTGTCGATAAAATGCACAAGCACACAAAGCACTCTCTAGTGTGAACGCCTTCTGCTACGCTGTAAAAGTAAAGTACTTGTTGAAGTAAAACATATACTCGCCAAATAAAAATACATATGTAACACTGATTAGACTTTTTGGGGCCCATGTCGAACAAGGGACCTATATGGGACCCCTATGATGGAATCGATATTATTTTTTAATTTATTTTGCGAACGTAAGTTTTACTTCAATTATACTCCTTCTTTGCCAGGTGCGTTTCTGTCGAACACTCGACTGTGTTCTCATATCGTTTTTCTGTGTAAACAGCACTGCGACGATAACTCTGGCAGACGATGCTCACATTAGAAAGTGCTTCAGATATTTGCGCATATTATCACCGATCATACTGCCTCTTTTCAGTCTAAGGCACTGACACGCCATGTGGTCAATGCTCGCATGATAATAAAGATCTGGGAGGCTGTACTTCCGAAGCAACCAGAGGCTCCATAGAGCCTCGAAATTATTCCAATTTGAGCAGTCATTTGGAATGTGGCACAACTTTAAAAAGTTGCAAGGATCAACAGCCATACAACCATGAGTATTGGCAGTAGATGTGTTTAGGAAGAAATAGTCTACATAAGCCCTATTTCTTATCACAGATATACTCATATCGGTTCTCGGCACAGGCGAAAAGCTAATGTAAGCTAAATGAATTCTCATGCAATAATGCTGCAGCAATAGACATCACGAAAAGTGCAACATCCTTTTTGATAAGGCATGGAAGTAGGCTTCTGCAGCAGATTTTGTAAGGACTAAATTAGGCACACTAATACTCATGAAATGAAATTTGTAAAAAATATGTTCTTACAATTCTTACGCCAGTGGTAAAATGAGCAGAAGCTGTCAAACACACAGGTTTCACATAAACTACTTCAGGGCTCAGGCTTGTTGCAATGCCCTCAGAGAATTAAGCTACTGTCAAGGTAAAAAAAATATCAAAAAATAATAAAAAAGCAGTTTTAATATTAAAATTGCTGCATAGAATTTCAGAGCTTGTTTTTTTTACAGATTTAATGGCTACTACAGAAAGGCCGCCATGACATCATAAAAACCAAAACAAATCTTTAAAAAAATTCTTTGGAAAGCTGTTCATTTGGTACACCTGTAGTCCTGATTATGTAAACAACCGTCACAACACAAATGCTAGTGACACATATAAGAATTAAGAAAAACAAAAAAAACACTTGGCCATAATGATTAAATGCGTAAAACAATGTTGGCACAAAGGCGGGCACTGTTATATTGTTCTGGCATCATCTGCGATGCTCCATAAAATCTAAACCAGCACAGCTGCACATGGCCAAATGCTTCAAACCATTCAGAGACGACGACTCGTGAGTGGGGCATTGACAAATACAAAAATCTTTATGGCTTACACCCTCAACTTGTTTCCACATCATACAGTACAGTTTTATTTTCAAGAATGGCAAAAGCTGATTTGTGGCCTAGCTTGGAGCTACGCGTAGTTGTTCATAGCAATAAGTCGTAGCAATGAGGCCATTGTAAAAGCCAAGCAGGGGTACAGCTTCTACTCTTAATGGTGGCGCTGAGGTCCTGCTTCAGTGGTGCTTCGTAATTTTCCTTTGCATGTAAACTTCCCGGGTGAACCCATGGAGGAAGGAAAAATTTCTGCAGATTCCACAAGCTGTGCGAATAAGTTTAAGCAAAGCTTTCTATCATGGTTTAGTGGCTGTTTGGAAGTACTGTAGCTCAGATGACAAAGTTGAACACGTTTTCACCAGAAACATCTTACTCAACGTAAACTTGTGGCGCTCCAACACTGCAGACATGTCCAACAGAAACGAGAGTCTATTGCACATACTACACATCAAACAGAGCTCAACCTGCATGAGGTGTGTCTAGAAGTACTTGTCTGTACTAGTGATGCGACACTGTCCGTACCAATAGTTTATTCATTATCAAATTATCGAAAGTACCATTGATAGCACACCATTGATAGCACTATCCATATCAATTGTACTATTGAGCCCACTATCGATAATGTGAAACCATGTGACGTGCTGCATGTAAACACTAGAACATAAATTTGGTGACGTTACCAAGTTCTCGATTGCATGAACTGAGTGTAACCGATGGTCAGTTATTGTAAAATTTCTCATATTATCACTAGCCAAGTATTGAGAACTATCGATCACACTGTCAACAGCGAACTATCGCAATTCTATCGATAGTCCTTTTTAGACTATGGATAGTTGTACTATTGACAGTCAGTTTGCCGATAGCTTTGCATCACTAGTGTGCACTTGTAAACAATACGGACTAGTTCCACAGCTGTCTCATCAGTGCACATCGAAGCTGCCCAGCTTTGTCCAAGCCATCCATCGCTGCACATCGGCACTGCTCCGTTTCACGTTTTTAGGTGAAATGTTCGCTGCGCTCCTTGGCGCTCATCACTGTCACTTAACGCTGCTAAACTTTGTGTCTACGAGCTAACGTGTGCACACGCATCCAAAGCACACATTCGAAACAATTGTGCTGAACCAGGACCTCCTGCCAGCCATCGCTACTGAACGGCCAACATCAATAGTTCGAGTCTTGACCTTTTGCGACTGATCATGCAACACAGCAGCTAGAACCCACTAAGTTGGGGCAAGAGGCAAAAATAAAGCTTCACTTTAAAGAGGCCCCTCACCAAGCCCCATTGAAAATATTGGCTATACAGTCGAATCCCCCTACAACGAACGCCGCTACAACGAGACTTCCGCCACAACGAAGATTTTCCAATTCCCTGTCAGCTGCCCATAGAAAGTAATGCAAAAAAGGTCTCTTCATAACGAAGGCATTTTATTCGGTATTTCCGTTTCAACGAACTTTTCGAGAATGAAACTGGGACTGAATTGAAATTGGAACTGCCGAGTAGTCAAATTACAAGGCCCTTCCAAAGCTGTGACGATCGTTTTCGCGAACGAAATCAAATTCAAAGTACCGATTTACGCCACTTCAATTCATAGCTACGCGTGGTCATCACGCGCCTGCGTGGGACTGCACAGGATCACCACAATCGCTGCCGTTTTCTGTGCTGTGTGTGTCCGGTCGAAATGGCTACGCCAACGAAGAAGCGTAAATTTCTCTCTCTCGAGGAGAAGGCACATATGATCGCCGAGGCAGAAAGTGGAATGAAAAAATTTTGCAGTTTCGCATGAAAGGCGAAGCATCGATTGCGATAGCAGATTAGTAGACAGCTATACGAACTAAGGATAGTAGATTTATCGACCGTATAAACTTGTAAACATTCACTTACTAACTAAATTACCAAGCACGATGTCAAGTGCGCACAGGTAAACATGAACACATCTCGCTGGATGACCACGGAAACTTGGTGTAAACACGCTGGAGTGAGAAGGCGCGGCCATAGCAACGAGCGAATTGACCTCCGTGCCGTCTCTCGCTTTAACGCGAACTAAATGTCGAAAGCACAGCGCACATGACTCTACTGGCACTAGTTGCACTTTGCCCAGATCGCTTTGAAGATGAGGCCCGCGCGGGCGCGCACTTTGTACACGTTGCAGATTGCTTTCAAGATACGGCGGCTGCGCCGCAGCTGCTGTTGTCAACATGATGCCAACGTCTCGTTGTCTAGGGAAAATGACAACCCGCTAGACACACTGACTCCGGCGACTGCTTTGAAAGTAATGGATCTATTCACAGCACTTGTCAGTTTGCAATGCCCTAACCTGGTGAGGGGCTCTTCATAAGCAGTCTAGAAACCCTGAAATGCATCGCAAAATTTGTGGTAGAAGTCCCCTTTAATTTTGGGCTTTGTTTTCCTGGTTTCCATCAAATGGCAACGGTTACTAAGGAAGCCAGTTGCTTTATACTGCTGACATGGTCAGCATGGAGGAGGCACTGTCAGTTCCAAGATGAGAAAGGGTAGGTGGAGAGGAGGAGCTGCAAGTTGGAAGTGTAGTCCGAGAAGGCGTTGCCCAGAGTGATGTGAGAGTCTTTGGGCAGTTCATTTTTTCACCACATCCTGAAAACCATTGCGCACTTGCCCTCGATGCGACGTTCGGCACCTCTCTCTCCAGACTTCGATAAACCAGTTGGACTCCAGAGCATTTTAAGAATACTTAGAGTACTGGGAACCGTGGCCAGATCTTTCAATGGTGCAAAAGAAAAAAAGCTATTTGTGCACCAGTGCAGTTTTTGAAGAGCACCAGCCAGAGTGACTGTTTGCTGTCCTGCTACACATCCTCTTGGTTCTCCACAAGAAAAGTAGAAAGTTACCTATCAAGAACGGGGTCCAGGCAAGGAGACACAATCTCTCCAATGCTATTCACTGCATGCTTAGACGAAGTATTCGAGCTCTTAGAATGGGAAGGCTTAGGAGTGAGAATCAACGGCGAATATCTCGGCAACCTTTGTTTTGCAGATGACATTGTCATATTCAGCAACAATGGGGACGAATTGCAACAAATGATTGAGGACCCTAACCGACAAAGTGTAAGAGTGGGGTTGAAGATAAATATGCAGAAGACAAAGATAATGTTCAATAGCCTGGCAAGGGAACAAGAATTCAGGATCACCAGTCAGCCTCTACAGTCTGTAAAACAGTACGTTTATCTAGGTCAATTACTCACAGGGTCTCGTGATCATGAGAAAGAAATTTACAGAAGAATAAAATTGGGTTGGAGTGCATATGGCAGGCATTGTCAAATCCTGACTGGGATCTTACCACTGTCGTTGAAAAGAAAAGCGTACAATCATTGCATTCTACCGGTGCTAACATATGGGGCAGAAACTTGGAGATTAACAAAGAAGCTCGAGAACAATTAAGTTAAGGACCGCACAAAGAGCGATGGAATGAAAAATGTTAGGCCTAACGTTAAGAGACGAGAAGACAGCGGTGTGGATCAGAGAACAAACGCGGATAGCAAATATTCTAACTGGCATTAAGAGAAATAAATAGAGCTGGGCGGGCCATGTAATACGTAGGATGGATAACCGGTGGATCATTAGAGTTACAGAATGGATACCAAGAGAAAGGAAGTGCAGTCGAGGAAGGCAGAGAACTAGGTGGGGTGATGAAGTTAGGAAATCTGCAGGCGCAAGTTGGAATCAGCTAGCGCAAGACAGGGGTCTTGGAGATCTCAGGAAGAGGCCTTCATCCTGCAGTGGACATAAATATAGGCTGATGAAGATGCATCCTCTTGGGTGATCACAGTGTTTACTCTCTCTCCCTTCTATTCCCCCTTTCCCTTACCCCCAGTGTAGGTTAGCAAACCGGATGCTTGACAGGTGGCCTTTTCTTTATATCCTTCCTCCATGGGAGACCCCACCCTGGTATCGCTGCTTTCACATACTGACAATTATTTTAAAAATTCAAATTATGGTGTTTAACGTCTTAAAGGAACGTGTGCATATTTATTTTCTGGCATTCCGCAACCATCGGACCCGTGGTCGGCAGCAGAACCTACTGACACAATCTCCTACGAGGTCAGGTGCACGCTGACGTGTTGCTCGAGCGCTGACTTGACGGTGAACGCGACTGGGCAGAAGCGGCACTGGAACCTCCGGTCGCGCTCGTGCAGTTGCAGGTGGTTGGCCAGCGTGGCTCGGCGGCTGAAGGCCATGGGGCACAGGTGGCACACGAAGGGCCGCTGGCCCGAGTGCACAGACATGTGCTGGTTCAGGTGTCCCCGATGGCGGGTGGTGTAGTTGCACTGCCGGCACACCCAGTGACTGCACTCCTCTGGCACGCTTCCTCACGAGGCCATTCTCAACCTGCATTGTCGCTGGGAAAAAGAAGAAAAAGAAAGGTTACTATAGTCGCTAACAACTTCAAGCATGCACTGGCATATGTACCGCTGTTCAACTCGAACAGAATTTGTATAGATGAGTCAGGTCAATGACATTTGCCTATTTCCATGACCTTACGGTGGAGGCTGAACTTGATGGTACAGATGCAGTATGGCTTTATGGGCAGAGCTCTCACTGAATTCTTAGTTTGCCATCGACTGTACCGGCAGCTGGTCTAACTTTGTTCTTAGGACTGAAGGGCTAACCTAACCTAACCACCCAGCCTCTTGGACAGATTACTTTTTCAGTGCAGATGATAGAGGGACAAGAAAAAACAACACAAGTGCCGACTTTCACTGTCCTCAATCATCATTGAGGCAGCGTGGCCGTGTTCTTAGGACAGAGCAGCTAAATGTTTCAACCACGCTTGTGGACCGACTACTTTTAACAATGCGGACAACACAGAGATTGGAAAAAAACATTTACAAACACAAGCATTGAAACACCCTTCTCAGGTTGCAGATGCTTTTTCCTTATCTGTGTGTCATCTGAGCTGCAGTAAGTGCAAAATTAACTGCCAATAAGCCCCTGTTTGCATAATGAAAAGATGTTCTCAAATGCTGCAGTGCTTACTACATACATTGGTAAATAGTACGTACTTGCTTTACGCACTTTTTCTTTCTTTTTTCAGACCTTGAATACATTTTGAGAAATCAACTGGCAACAGACAGGCCGACACAGGTGGACAAAGGCCTAAGGAGGTATGGTAAGTGCTTCCATATCATTTAGTATACAAGAAAAGATATTTGTTAATGTTTTAAGACAAAGGTAAAAGTTTCTGCAAACTACCCTTACGCATAGAATGGTATACGATGTTTCTGAAGTGCACATGGGCGTGCACAACATGGGAGTTTGGTGTGACAATGCAAGGTACAACAACTAAAGCATGTGCTTAACTTTTTTACAGAAAAGCAATATGTGCATTGCAGTGACACGAACATGTAAGCTTAAGCAAACGCACTTTTTTTAGAAACTTGAATCAACAATTTCTGATTGCTACATATTGAAAGCATAGCTTAACACCTTTACAATGTCAGCACCAAATCATTTGCAACCAAAGGGTCGAGGCTTACATGAGCGTGCAAGCATGCAAACAGACATGGGTAGGGTGCTCGCGTCTGTGAGCAAAAAATGGGAGACATGGCATGACATGAGCACTATCTGTAGACAGTTCATCTGTTTCATGTGTAGGTATAAAATACTTGCTCCTACATCACAGCTTCTCCCTGTTCCTTTTTTTCCCCCCAATGTGACATACACAGAATTCTGTCACGTGAGCTTGAAGTCATGTGTGAGAACTTGTACTTTGGGGATGGGAAACTATCTTGCATTTCAACTGGAGAAGCACGTCTTTTTTTTTTCTCTCAAGGTCACATTACGATTAGTCACATGGTCATGTGACATTACATGTGGTCACATGGTTATGTGAACAATCATTCAAGGCCACACTCCTCCAATTGAAGTGCACGAAAGCTTCGTAAAAATTTTATGCAAGGCTTGATCAAGTTCAATATCCAGAATGCTTAGCCAATTTAGAAGCATATATGCCACACTTAATAATAGCTGTGTGTTTAGTGCAAAAACAGTGTCTGGTGTGGCTGCATAGAAAACGAAACTATGCAGTATTGTGCTCAGATCTTTGAACGAATGCACAGAAAATGGCAACAAGCTAACGTAAACGGCATTCTGCAAAACACATACACATACACAAAAACACATACACATTAAAAAAAAAAACACTGTCACATAACCATCAAAACATGTTGCAAGATGTTCTCATGAAAGGTTGTGTCAATGAAGGACATTCAAGACACACATTTAGGATTCCAAAAGGAATCCTAAGGATTTGTTGCAATTGTACAGTGCAGTGCACTGTTAAAGTGAACATCAAATTAGTACATATTCCAAAGCTGAACACAGCCCAGTCTAGACATAAAAGCTTCCTTAACATTTTTTTTATCTACTTAGCGAATCACATCAAACACTTTCTTTCCTTTGAAGTTCCTTAGTTCAAGCTATGTTGTTTTGAAAACTAATTAGCAACATAAAATATCATAAACGTGAAGTTAACCATTCATGAGGTCAGGTTGGGGTGAATAAAGGAATGCAGTTCATATTTATTGCATCAATCGCTGGGGAAAAAATATGTTGGTGGCAACCGGCACAGTGCATTAGATGTTAATACAAGTATTAAACTGTGAATCATGAACAAACTCTGCTTCCCTTTTCACATAGCAAGGTCGCTCAATCTTCTCATTGTTGGGTTTTATCGGAGGTGACGCACCCCCAGCGTAAAACAGCAGGAGTGCAATTTCGTGAGAAAGTATTACAGCTATGACGTCCTGTATGTGCGTAGCCTGCACACGTACCAGTTATGTATTGTTAATGCGAAGAGCTTTTACCACACTTCTTGTTATCATATTGCTATGTTTTACAGACTGAGATTAAAATAGCAATCCATCATCGCTAGGAGTGTAACACCACGTACCATAACTTCCCCCTTTTACACATTGGGGCAGCATTCTCAATCAATCACTTTTGGGAATACTTTCACTCTCCTGAGGCGTTGCACGAATAACACCGGATGTGTTCGCATCAGCAGGCAGCAGTGTTCCTAGCACTTTGCAAAGACAGTGCGCTAGGCATCGTGCCGGGAATGCTGTCACCTGTAGATTTCAGCGCGTCTGCTGCTATTCACGTGAATGTCGTGATAGGGAAAGTACCCCCAAAAGTGACTGACAGAAATTATCGCCCCTGGATGTACACATACTGCCTCTATGTAGTGCCATGCTACCAGGTGTCAACATTAGGCAACTGTATCCCGCAAAATTTTTATTATGGTTAATGCAACTCACACAGTATGGTGCCACCGTCTATGATTACCACATCACACGTACACAGCAAACCCTACACACACATGAGGCATAATTGTTGCAGACAAGATGTACTCATTTAAACGTAGAGTGGTTAACAAGCAGTGTCAACATGTGCTGCACAGCTGTGGTTATGCAAGTCGCCTCTAAACATTAGATATATTTATACAGGGGGGGGGGGGGGGCAAACAAGGTTGCGCAGATACTGAAGCTTTATAGAAAAACGATCACCAAGTAACAGCTCATAACTCGTGCACCATGATCAGTGATCGATGAGACTTCTAGTACCCTTGAGCACAATGCAATACAGTAACAGTCAATTATCAAATGGCTCTAACAGCCTGTAGGCTGTTTTGTGTCCGAAGCGCTTGGTCTTCAGGTGGCCGATGAAGTTGCAGCAATGGTTTGGTATTAGTTGCACCTGGCTAGTATGGTGGTAGTTGCCACGTACGCACCTGCCACAGACGAAGGGGGGGAAAAAATAAAAAGAAGCATGTTAATAGAGGTACACAGCTGAAAGATACCCAGGTGTCAAATGTCCCATGCAGTGCTGCTATGAAACGGTGCAAGCACATTCTTCAGTGGGCAACGAATGAAGTGCGATAATTTGACCGGGACCTTCAGGCACAAAACATATTTCCGAGATAGTTTTGGCATAGCATCGTCTGGCATCAGCATGTCAATTTCAGGCATTGTGATAACCACACTTTGTTGTTTTTCTGGGGTTTTACGTGCCAAAACCACTATATGATTATGAGGCAGGCCATAGTGGGGGACTCCGGAAATTTTGACCACCTGGGGATCCTTAAAGTGCGCCCAAGTTACCTCACGGTAATGCAGTGCCGTGGCTCAGATTTGATGCCGCGACCTCGTGCTTAGCACTGCCATGCCACAGCCGTTGAGCCACCATGGCGACTAACCACACTCTCATCACGACAAAAATGTGTACCATACATTCTTATTTGATAACTATCTGGAACACGTTTTGGTTGCAGTTACAGAGTAGTTATCATGCAGCATCAAATGGACACACTGTCACCGAGCTGTGTCTCACTAAATACATTTGACAAGTGTATTCCTCGTGTCTGTCATTTAAGGCGTATTAAGCCCACTGTGGCAATCTTCTCGGAAACCACGACACAGATGTAATTTCCCTTTATACATCGCTGATTGCACAAGCTTTGCTAC
Source organism: Dermacentor silvarum (assembly GCF_013339745.2). NCBI lineage: Eukaryota > Metazoa > Arthropoda > Arachnida > Ixodida > Ixodidae > Dermacentor > Dermacentor silvarum. Next base: position 57,845,824 of record NC_051163.1, on the reverse strand, counting down.
GAAGCAAAGCATGCACTTGAAAAGCAACCAAAAGAAGTAGGACACCTGTAGCTAAATCGTCTTCTATAAGAATACAGGGTAGATAAGATTGTACGGACTGACATGTTTGTCACTAGAAAGTGGCCTTGGGCCACATTGTGGCCAATCCCAATGCAATGGTAGGTCTGCCTACGCTGCATTCAAGTAGCAGCATTTGTGTTGTCTTCTTGATCACTTGTGTTCTGTCTTTGTGCACTGCCCCCCTCCTATTCAGTAAGAACTCCCATGAATTGTAGTCAAACTCGTGACTGCATGCATGGACTACTAAGGCAACGCCACCTCTGCTGTCATTGCGTGTTTCCAAAATCACGAAAGGACAAAGGCATGTTAGTTCTAAAGCCACTGTTTACGAGACAAAGTGTATTTGAATCCATGGTGCCTCTGAAGATTTTGATAAAACTGCAACACAGCACACAAGCCCCCAGGGCCATTAAAATTTTCCCCCTTACAATACACAGACATTACTCTGTTGAATTTTCTAGAAAGATATGATAACCTCGATCCTTGAATGGCTGCAGCGATAAAATGCCGGTTTCCAGTAGCAATGAAAACGGCATGACTAAGTCATGGGCGATAACTACAAGTTACTCCCATTTGATTTTCTTTTATTCATGCGCACGTGTAAGCAAAATCAACGTGTGAAAAGGCGAATTGCCGAGGGCATACGAGCAAGAATGTCTGAGAGAGAGATGTTCACCTAGAAGGTGTGCCCAGAAATCAGCGGGCGAGTTGCTGAACCAAGGAAAGGCAGCGCGATTCAAACATAGTTCGGCAGTCTGGAGCGGCGACCTGTTCAGGGCTTGCAAACTTCATGATTGCGCGTTTTCCATAACAGAAAAGAACTTAATGCTTTGACTGCACAAATGATGCATACCCACTTTATTGCCCGGTTCGTTGGCACAGGAATCAGCCAAGAGAGCACACACACTTCCTCTAAATATGTACAATGCTTACTAATGGTCCAGTGAAGCAAGACCACTGGGTTGTAGTTATTTTTCACGAGCACAGAGCTGCACATTAGGGGCTGTATTCTGAAACGTTCCACTTCGGCGAAATTTCTTTTTTTTTTTTCGATTTCAGGCGCGCGCTGATTGGCTGGTTGAGCAAAATTGAATGACGTCGGGCTCAACCATCCAATCAGCTCATCCAATTTTGCTAAAACAGCCAATCATCGCGCGCCTGAAAGCGAAAAAGAAATTTGGCCGAAGTGGAACGTTTCAGAATACGGCCCTAGGATGCTTAGCTGCAAAGTTTTCAATCACAATATAATGGCAGAGATGTGTACATTTTAAGGATGTAGAATTAAAATCACGTTCGTTCCATTATACTGACAAAGCACTATAACATATAAAGGAACACCTTGCTTCCCTTTGACAATTAATAAAAGGAACGTTTGAAAGATGCACAAAGGAAGTGAACAAAGACAAATAGCTCGATTAATGCAGGGGTGAGACTGCCCAAAGTCACTTTGGAGCAATTTTTGGAGCAGATGAAATTTCATTTTGAAGCAGTTTGGAGCAGGCCGATCTGAATTTTCGTGAAACAATGGAATGTGGAAAATGGCAGAGCACTTTGAAACCACGACGAAACACAGAATAAACCAACACGAAGCACATAGTAGAAGCGCGCTTTCTAGCTACAGTGTACTAGAATATAAAAGAGTGGGTCAAGCAGCGGCGCGGAGCATGCTTTCCTGTAAAGCCAAAAACATCGATGGCACTACAATCGAACCATATATTCCCACGTCAACCCTCATGATAATGTTCTCAAATTATGCCGTCCAATCGACACGGTAACACAATTTCTGGGTCGCCATACGTCACCGCAGACCCAGAGGGCCGCAATCAACCCTGGGCCATTGCAATCTGTTTGTTATCGTGACATCAATTATATGAACACTCCAGGTACATTTCTACCGTCGCTGTGATGTTCCGTATAAAGTCCAGGCACGATGGCATTGTTGCCGTGCGCCATAGCTGTACGTGCGAGTGAAAGCGTGAGAGGGCGGGCCGACGATGGCGGCTCCATATGGCATGCGCATGGCACAGGGGGGAGGGGAGGGACAGGGTGTGGCTGCTGCGCATGGTGCGGCCATGCGGGCCCTATCTTGTAAGCGATCTGCGATGGGGACAGAGTGCGAGTGCTGATAGCTTCATGTGTGCTGTATTTTCGCTGCTTCGCATTGAAGCAAGAGGCTGCACGAAGGTCAATTCGCTCGCTGCTGCTGCCATGCTACCTCACTCTAGCGTTTTGACAGTGAATTTCTGTGGTCAACGAGCGAGATGTGTTCATGCTTGCTTGTGCACGCCTGACAACATGCTTGTTAATTTAGTAAGGAAGCGCATATTTACAAATTTATACGGCCAATAAAACTACTATCCTTACTTCACTACTGCTCACTACTGTAGTAGCTGTCTACTAATTTGCTATCGCAATCGATGCTTCGCCTTTCGGGCGAAACTGCGACTTTTTATACCAAAACTACCATTAGCCCTACGTGATAGGTCAAAATGGCTCGGGCCTCGCCCATATGGGCATAAAAACAGGTTGGAATAGTTTGACGTTATACTGGCCCTGGCGACAGAGACCCCCGCCCGCTGAACCTGCTGCAGCACACACCTCCCTAATATCCAGTTTGCTCGCGTCCCAGCCTACTTTTTGTTGTTTCATGCCTCAGCTAGGGAGCGCCGCGCCGCTCGGCCAACTCAGCTGTATTCTAGTACACTCTAAATACAGCCGCCCTGGCCGTTCCGACAGCAGCAACAACAGCCAGAAGTGGCCGCGCGCGTGCCGGCCGCTTGCCGGAAGCGCCGACAAGTTCAGTGTTCACATTCTGTGGTGCGCGGAATGTGAACGGCTGCGCTCTTTTTCAGAGAACGAATCCGCTTGCTGTTCGCGGCCACTGCTGGAGCACACATGCCGAAGCCGTTCTGGTGCAGCGTGGCGCAATTTCGGTCAATTTTTTGTGTTTGGCGCAGGAATTTGCGTTTGTAGTGGCGCAATTGGCACAGGAGTCCCACTCCTGTTAATATTGTCAGCCTTTGTAAGTAAAGCAGTCACAAGAGAATGATAAAATGCAGTACTTCTCAACAAAAGGTCACTAAGCACTTGCTAATTACAAAACTTTTCACACCACCATGTCGAATATAATAATGAGTGACACGCAGAGCAGGCAGTGACTACATCACTGGTGATCAGCAGATACACATCCACCTAACATTCAGTCACCAGTTGAGATCCAGTCTAGTTTCACAATATGCTTAAAGAGCAGAATTAAATCCACTTGACACCTACATAATGTAAAGCTTGCTTGATCTGGTAGAGGATGGTTGGTATGAATCGTATAAGTGTTCTGCAGCGAACAGTTTAATGCTTTTGCGACATGTGTATCCTATGGATCTATGCATACACGGGACGTTTTCTTAAGACCATACAGAATTTTAAAAAATTTCCTGGGGCAGATAGCGCAATTGTAATCTGTGAGCTGGATTGCTCGAAGCGACGGACATTATTCACACGAGAAATTAAAATGCATAATCGGCTGCTTAACAAAAAATTACTACTTATCTTTTTAATTACTTTAACCTCTTCGGTCCCATACCCATCTGGGTATGTTGCTTTTATTCTTTATTTAGATTAGCCTCAGCAGCGATTATGTAAAAAAAGAATTCACCTCCATTCCACCCTGCGAAAGCCGATGTACAGCGAAGCTGTTGCCGACATTAGACAACACCACCACCACAAGTGAAATACGTCATACAGTGCAGCATACATGCTCATTCCTCTAGGCCCTCCGGCAAGCGCCAGTGCGTTATTGAGCTAATTGTATTTCTCATAATAAATTGCATCAGAAAATATGTAAAGTATGACTTACACACAAGCTGCAGATGTGATAGCTTCGGACTGTAATTTGAATATAGTACGAGAAAACGGCACTGCGACGTCTTCGTCAAGTGATGATGTCACCTGATGATGTCATGTGAAGCTTCTTGGAGAAGCAGCACACTGTGCACTTCCTACTTCTTTGCACTGCCTCCGGGATTGGCCTACATTTTTTTTTGTAAGTGCACCACGCACGTGGACACAAAAAATCACGACAGTGGTTTAGGTGCAATACTGCTGTCAGCATTTTTGAGAGTTCCCGTCGATTTGGTCTAGGCCGTTGTGTTGTTACAGACGACGAAAGGCAGCCATGAAGTGCTTTTCGATTAGGGCTATTTGACAAGAAAACAGAGGATGTTGCATCTGCATGCCAACGTACTACACAATGAAAACAGGTTTTACGACAAGAATCACGAGGAGACGGTTACTTTCTCCATTCACACGGAGGTGCTGCTTTCGTACTTAAACAAAACATTTTATTTTCATATTGATAATTTACCAGTCGGCAATAAGAACCAGCTTGCGAGTCAATTATGCCCCTGAGCGGGTTACAGGCTTGAGGAGGATAAGGCACACACTGCAATTTAAGAATGTTAGCCGGTAAGTTACAAGGCTTATGCACGTGGAACGAATTTAGTGGACAGCACTGGTCTGGAGATATGCACCGTTAAACTTGCAGTAAAAGTGCACTATTGGTTCACTTACTTTTTTAACAAACCACCATTTTATGCACTGAAGCATAAAGGTAACTAGAATGCCCACGTATTTCATTGCAGACTTCGAGAATTAATATCTCGAAACTGGTGTCATCCTGAAAATTCATTGCAAGTGAATACACCTTGTGAACCCACCAGCTGCAACTTGTAATTCCAATATATGCTGTAAAATTGATACCGTATTTACTCGCATAATGAATGCACTCGTCTAATGAATGCACCCCCCACTTTTCCAATCAAGAAGTGTTTTTTATTGCGATAACTACTTTGCGATTATACTACTTTTATTGCGACGGCAACCATATGGACACTCCAGGCCCAGTTTTGCCATTGGCGCTGATTTCGCAGCCGTGCGCTTTCTATCTTGAAAGCGATCTGCATCAGGGGCTGAGTCTAGGTGCAACAGCGGCTTATACCTTTGTGTGTGCTCTGTTCTCGCCGCTCAGTTTACGTTGATATGATACACAGCATGAAGGTCACTTCGCTCACTGTTGCTGCGGCGCCTGCTCACGCCAGCATTTTGACAGCGAGTGTCTGCGGTCATCGAGTGTGATGTGTTCATGTTTGCCTGTGCACGCTGACACCATGCTTGTTAATTTACATAGTTAGCGAATGTTTGCAAGTTTGTACGGCCGATAAAACTACTATCCTCACTTTGTATAGCTGTCTACGCATTTGCTATCGCAATCGATGATTTACCCTTCGGGCGAAACTGCGACTCTTTTAGAGGTAGCCACGGAAAAAAAAATCTCTCAAGATTTTACCCCGCAGAATGAAAAGGTGTATTCATTACGCGAGTAAATATGGTAATTAAGAGCTAATTAGTTTGTTTTTGAGAATTGATTATGCATTTCGATTCCTCATGTGAGTAATGTCCGCTGCTTTGAGTAATCTAGCTCAATGACCACAATTATGCTACCTTCCACAGGTGATTTTTAAAAATTCTTGATGGTCTAAAGAAAAAAGACCTAGTATACACATACTACATATGCACATACGTATGGGCATATAACTCGTTGACACATACCATGTGGCACATCCGGAGCAAACTGAATGCTCGACTGGTTGACTTCTGTCTTTCCTCTCCTTCGCCTTTTTTTTTTGTCTGTATCATTACTCCATGGGAGACCCTATGTATTGCTGCTTTCATACTGACACAATTAATTTAAATTCAAATGCAACACGACCTCTTTTATTTTCTTGTTCTTGAACGTGCCCCGTAATCCAATACACAAGCATCCTTGCATTTCGCACCCATTTGAATGTCACTGCAGCCGCCAAGTATCACAGCCGTGACCTCGTGCTTGGCAGCAAAACATACCGACACCATTCTACGACGTCAGGTGCATTAGAGTGACGTGCCGCCCGAGAGTCGACTGGTTGGTGAACAAGGAGGAGCAGAAGCGGCACTGGAACCTGTTGCGGCGTATGTGCATTTGCAGGTGATTGGCCAGCTTAGCTCGGCGGCTGAACGCCATGGGGCACAGGTTACACTTGAAGGGGCGCCTGCCCGAGTGCACCGACGCGTGCTGGTTCAGGTGGCCCCGGTGGCGGGTGGTGTAGTTGCACTGTTCGCACCTCCACAGGCACTCTGCTCTGGCACGCTTGCTCGTGAGGCCGTTCTCAACTTGCATCGTTGCTGGGAAAAAGTAGAAAAGAATGCTACTATAGTCGCCGACGACCTGAGCATGCACGTGGCATATGCACACCTGCCAACTCTTCCAGTTCGTCCAGGAGACTCCCGAATTCCGAACTGTCCTGTCGCTTGTACGGCCACGGCCACAAACCTCCCGAAAAACTGCCCCACCACGACAGAACATGCTCATGCAGCACAGCTGCATCGCAATTGCGATTATGCACTAGGTAGCTAGCCGAAGTATGATTCAAATCGAAGCCATTTGTGTGTAGGCAATGTAGACCTCACTCGGTTCGCTTCAAATCGAGAGGTGCATTAAGAGTGTGCATGAAGCAAAGGTCTAATAGGTGTTGCATAATGGCCGGTTATATTAAGTCAGCTTCACCGCTGCTATGCAGCCTTGTTATGTGGTGAAGCATATTAAGAAGGAAAAAGGACCACTCTCACGGGATATAATGTGTGTTCTTTAATTATTATATGCGCCTGCACACGCCACTGCCGGTCAGAACACGAGGACCTAGATGTCTAGTAACTGCACTAGTAGGCATTCATAGCTGTTTCTGACGTTGCTGTGGCCCAGAAAAACAAAAAGCTAATTCTTTTCTTTCTTTGTATTTTGTCGTCCCCCCCCCCCCCCCCTCTTTGTGAATCTCCCTGAAATGTGGGGGCCCCAGACTGGCACGTAGGCATATCTACCACTGCCCAACTTGAAGAGAATTTGTATAGATGCACCAGCCAAATTACATTTGATTATTTCTACAACGTCACTGAAATCATGTGACCAAAGTCTGAAGTGGTCATGTGACCAAGATCAGACGACCTTGAGATGTTGTGATACTATCTTGGGAGAAAAAGCCACACTCCTGCAAGTGCAAGACAGTTTCCCATGCCCTACATATAAATTTCCCCAAGACTCAATCGATTTTAACATCCCGTAAGCTTTGTAAGCTTTGTTGATCTGGTACCTGATGTGCAATGATATGCAATATGTTAATGACAACTCTGTGTATAATATAGAGTGGACTGTCTGCCGTGGTTATATGGCAGACAAAATTGCGCAGTATTGGGCTTGCACCATCAAAAACAAATGTAAGTGGCAAGAAGCTAGTGTAAACAACATTCTGCAGTGGTAAACGTAAGATCACACACACACACACACACAAAATCAAAAACAATTTGTCACATAACCATGAAAACATACTGCAAGATGTTCTTACAGAAAGGTAGAATTAGCAAAAGACACTTTTGCACCATCAAAAACATACATAACTGGCAAGAAGCTAGTGTAAGCAACATTCTGCAGTGGTAAACGTAAGATCACACACACACACACACACACACAAAATCAAAAACAATTTGTCACATAACCATGAAAACATACTGCAAGATGTTCTTACAGAAAGGTAGAATTAGCAAAAGACACTTTTGCACCATCAAAAACATACATAACTGGCAAGAAGCTAGTGTAAGCAACATTCTGCAGTGGTAAACGTAAGATCACACACACACCACACACACACACAAAAATCAAAAACAATTTGTCACATAACCATGAAAACATACTGCAAGATGTTCTTACAAAAAGGTAGAATTAGCAACAGACACTTTTGCACCATCAAAAACATACTTAAGTGGCAAGAAGCTAGTGTAAACAACATTCTGCAGTGGTAAATGTAAGATCACACACAAACACACGCACACACGTGCACACACACACACACACACACACACAAATTTGTCACATAACCATCAAAACATGCTGCAAGATGTTCTTACAAAAAGGTAGAATTAGCAAAAGACACTTTTGCACCATCAAAAACATACATAAGTGGCAAGAAGCTAGTGTAAACAACATTCTGCAGTGGTAAACGTAAGATCACACACACACACAAAATCAAAAAACAATTTGTCACATAACCATCAAAACATACTGCAAGATGTTCATACAAAAAGGTAGAATTAGCAAAAGACACTTTTACACCATCAAAAACATACATAAGTGGCAAGAAGCTAGTGTAAACAACATTCTGCAGTGGTAAACGTAAGATCACACACACACACACAAAATCAAAAAACAATTTGTCACATAACCATCAAAACATACTGCAAGATGTTCTTACAAAAAGGTAGAATTAGCAAAAGACACTTTTGTATCATCAAAAACATACATAAGTGGCAAGAAGCTAGTGTAAACAACATTCTGCAGTGGTAAACGTAAGATCACACACACACACACAAAATCAAAAAACAATTTGTCACATTACCATCAAAACATACTGAAAGATGTTCATACAAAAAGGTAGAATTAGCAAAAGACACTTTTACACCATCAAAAACATACATAAGTGGCAAGAAGCCAGTGTAAACAACATTCTGCAGTGGTAAACGTAAGATCACACACACACACACAAAATCAAAAAACAATTTGTCACATTACCATCAAAACATACTGAAAGATGTTCATACAAAAAGGTAGAATTAGCAAAAGACACTTTTACACCATCAAAAACATACATAAGTGGCAAGAAGCCAGTGTAAACAACATTCTGCAGTGGTAAATGTAAGATCACACACACACACACACACACAAAATCAAAAAACAATGTCACATAACCATCAAAACATACTACAAGATGTTCTTACAAAAAGGTAGCATTAGCTAAAGACACTTAAGATACCAAAAAGAAGCATTAAGACAGTGACAACTTGACTACCCATAGTGAGAGGATTCAACGAAAATATGTAGAATTTGAATACTGTTTATGTTCATCACATTCACATCAATGAATGTTGCAAGAAAATAACTACATATATTGTTGACACTTGGCACATTGCATAAAAACGCCAAAGGCCAACTGCAAGAAAATTTTGGCAAGCCTGCTTAGAAAGCCTAGTTTCACATAGCATAGATAATAAAGTAGCATCTATACATAATTTTACATTTGAAGTACATGTGGATGTGTCATGAAAAGCTTGCAAACAAAGATGTCTGCGACACTAATACTCAAGGAGACACTACCATTACCGCTCATATTGAACGTAGAATGGAGAGACAGAGATTTACTATGAGAGAAAAACTGAGAGGTCGGCCTGGGCTTCTATGTTCTAGCCTCCATCTCAACGTTGGCAAAGGAGGAAAGAGAAACAAAAGGAGGAAGAGAAAGTGAAGATGATAATTTGAAGACAAAAGGCATGAACAAAAAAAAATTAACTATTAACTGGAAACACTTATCACAGTCGTATATTCATTTCAGTGCCTCTCGAAAAAACCCACAATGGCCTTCATGGCCTAGCCCACAGAGTATTTCGGCCATGAACTTAAAAGAAGCTTCTCAAAGTGATCAGTAGATAGTGCCTATATTGGTGCCCACCGGGCGTAAATTTGAGGTTTTACGTGCCTATTTTATGTGCACCGAAAACCTACATTTTAGTGCCTGAAAATATGGTCTCTGGTAGTCACTTGCTGCACATACAATCTCATGACACTCTACAATTTCAAAATAATAAAAATTGAAAAAAAAAAGAAGGTTTCCACTATTTTAGCAGAGAATTGCTTACAATCACACTATTTTTTATTTTTTTTCTCTCGACCAATGATTAATAGTATAAAGGCACTCAAAACACCCAGATGTATATTCATGTTCCTTATTCGATACTATACACAGTGCATGTTTTTAATTTTTGTGAGTGTGTTATGAAACCTGTCAGCATTAAAAACACCCAAAAGCAGCAGGAATGTAATTTAGTGAGCAAGTATTGAAGCTATAGCCTTTTGAATGTGTGTAGCCTGTGCGTGTACAGTTGAACCCGGATATATCGAATCTGAAGGGGATCACAAGAAAGTTCGATGCATAGGTAATTCGACATATAAAATAAAAATTTTATACAAAAATTCTCAAGGGGATATTACAGCTGTTTGATGTACACAATACTAATTTGTTACATGTGGGTTCGATATATCCAGGTTTGACTGTAGTACCATATATACATTGTCAGTGGGAAGAGCTTTCCCTACACTTGCTTGCTGCTTGATGTGGTACTGCTATATTTTCCACATTGAGAGCCCCCCAAGACAGCAATTCATCGTCGCTAAAACAGCGACAGCACATACCCACAGCTTTCCCCTTTTGCACAGTGGAGCAGTATTCTCAATCGACCACTTCTTGGGAATACTTTCACTTTTGCAAGTTTTTGCATGAAAAGCACCGCATGCGTTGGCATCTATTGGCAACAGAGGTCCTGGCACTGTGTCAGGACTGCTGTTGTCTGTCGACGACACTGTGTCCGGTGTTTATCACAAGAATTTTGCAACAGTGAAAGTACCTCCAATAGTGACAGATCAAGAATACCGCTTCTGAATGAACATATGCCGCCCATCTGCAATGCTACCAGGCGTCGACATGTATCCTGCAAAAATTTTATACTGAATTATGCAACTCGCATACTACGGTGCCACCATCTACGATTACCACACCACACGTACACAACAAGCCCTGTATAACTGAAACATTAGAAGCATAGTTGTTGCAGATGAGGCTCGTACAAATGGTCACGCATAAAATTGCGAGGGCAAGCCGAGCTTGTCCAAATGCAGAGAGGTCAACTGTAGGCAAACACGATTGCGCAGGTGCTGACGCTCTACAGGACAGCGGTCAGCAAGTAACAGCTCGTAACTCATGTGCCATGATCAGTGATTGTCGAGACTTCCAGTGCACTTCAACACAATGCAGTACAGTTACATTCAAGTGTCACATAGCCGCAAGAGCCTGCAGGCTGTATTGCGACCAAAGCACTTAAATCATCAGGTGGCCGGTGGAGTTGCAGCAACAGCTCGGCATTAGCTGTACTTGGCTAGTATGGTGGCAGTTGCCACGTACGCACCTGTCACAGATCAATGAGGAAAAAAAAAGGAACATGTAAATAGAGTGTACACAGCTGAACGATACCCAGCTGTCAAATGTCCCATTCAGGGCTGCTATGGAATGGTGCAGCCCACTGTTCAGTGGGCAATGAATGAAAAGCAATAATTTGAGCAGGAACAGGATGAAACATATTGCCAACATATTTTCAGCATATGATCGTCCGTCATCAGCACATCAAACAGGTTCTTAACACGACCAAAATGCATACCATAAATCACCACACTTATTCTATCTACACTGAAACACGTTTTGGTGGCAGTTACAATGTAGTTATCACGCAGCGTGAAATAGATGGCTCATGCGTGCCATGCTGAAAATATGTTACCAGTGCATGCTGCACATTTGCGTTATAGGGCATAAAACGTTCGCTTTGTGGTAATGTGGGAAACCACAACAAAGACATGGTCGCCCTTCATGCGTTTGCTGATTGCACAAGACTTGATACGAAGCAAAACAGACACATTTGAGAGGTTACGACAGCAGCATAGTAAAATTCATGTTTTACAACATACAGGGTAGTTATGCATGATAAGGTTATACAAGTTTACTTTTATGTCACTACTAAGTGGCATTGGGCCGCATTGTGGCCCGTTCTTGCACAATAGTAGGTCTGCCTATGCTACTTTAAACAATATCTTAAGTTAGCCACTTTAATGATGCTTTACCATTTAGAACTCCCATTGACTTCAAACTCACGAATTCATGCACGAATCACTAAGGCAACGCCACTTCCCTTGTCACTGCGAGCTTTCCAAGACGCTGAAAGGACAAAAGCATGTTACTGCAAAAGCGACTGTTTTTATACGAAGAGTATTTGGATACAGGGATGATACGAAGGTTCTCATATAATTGCCGCACACGCACAAACGGCAAATCAAATTTTCCCGTGTACAATACACTGACGATTCAATGTTGCATTTCCTAGAAGAAGAAAAAAAAAAAGATATATAATAGTAATATCCATCCCTGCATGGCTACAACAATAAAATGCCGGTTTCCAGTGACAAGTGAAACAGCATGATCATATCTCCCAACTGATTTTGTTTTACTGTAAGCAAAAGCAACATGCGAAAAGTCAAAATGCCTGCGGACATACGAGCAAGACTATCTGTGAAAAGGACGTTCACCAAGAGGACGTGCTCAGAAATGCGAGTTTCTCAACCAACGCAAGGAAGCGTGATTGAAGCATAGCCCAGCAGTTTGTAGTGGCGACTTATTTTGCCCAAGACAGTTTTTTTTTCTTTGCATACGTCGTTGACATATCGCGCTGTCAATGACCTACTCAACTCGGACGCGAGCCCCGACAGTCTCGACCTTTCCCTGATTTACCTACGGCATACCGGACTTACCTGTGACGCACGGCGCTCTCACCAAACAACAATAGCAACAGCAAAGAACAAATGTGCACAAATAATGTCACTGTAGCGATTGCTTGAGAAGCGTCGCGCGGTGTGTCACAGTGGAAGAGCCTGTGTAATCCGAAAACTTCGTTCACCCTTTCACTCGCGACGTGGTCACGTATTATAAGCCGTGTTCCACATAACCAAAGCAGCGCGAACTTGGATGCAGGTGTACCGCGACCGCGTCAAATCACCCAGGAAGACAAAACCGGCTTCCGAGATCGAAAGGGGATCGGCCGCTTGCTGCCATGACCGCTGCGGCACGACGCTGGCTTTGGATTAGCTTCGACTAGTATGCGGTTTTGGTCGCGTCCTTGGCGTGGCTTTGGTAGTTTCGATTCCTGCAGGTGCACAGCGGCCACTTGCTAGTTAAAATTACTGACTTATTCACTTTATAATTAAAATAAATAGCGAGAAAAGAAGAATTTAAAATGGCGTCGGTGCCTCATCAATGCGAATTATCAGTTTCACCAGTTTTTAAGTTTGATCTGCCTGGTTCCACGGCATTGGTCATATTTTATAAAGGAACGAGAAGACGAGAAACACAAACTCATTTTAGACTGATAAAGCGTTCCTTCAACATTCCATATTCGTTAATTTCGCCGTAATGTGTTGATTATCCCCCCAAAAATGAAGGTCAACGTTTTATGATTCGAATTTCGCGCCGATACCTGAGCGCCGGTATGTGTTACGTTTTTTCGTATTGGGGCGTTTGTGGTTCAGTAGATAGTCATGAAACTTGTTAGATTCTTCGGTTGTTCTGGAATAAAATGCAGTTGCTCTTTAAAAATGTTCACCGATGATTACGATACTCCCTAATGCAAATTTTGAGCGCAGCTGTTTAGGTGTTTTCAAATCGCGATATATTGTGGCAAGAAACTTCATTTTGAACGACAGGGTAGGGAGACAGGCAGAGACCAAAAAAGAAAAGAAAGAAGGTTGTGGTGTCAAGCACAAGAATCCGGCAATCAGTTGTGCCACGAATGTGGTTTACAGTCTGCCGTTGTCTTGCGGCTCTGCTTATATAGGCCAGACGGGCCGATGTGTTAACGTGCGATTAAGGGAACATGCGGCCAACCTACGTTGTGATAGTTTTTCGCACATTTCTCAGCACTGTCAGAAGTGCGGCTGCGCGCCTTAGTTTAACCTCACAAGCATTATTTCAAGGCATCATGATAAGACGACTCGGGAAGTAATCGAAGCATGGAACATTCAAAATAAAAAGCAGTCTTGTATCAGCTGTCCCTCTATTGCGCTACAGGATAAAGAAATCCTGTACCTGAATGGTTAACGTGTTCTGGTTTTTGGTTGTTCTTTTTGCGTTGTGTGTGGCCACGTGTGTGTATAAATCCGCTCTGTGATATGGAATAAACTTTAGTTGTGAGTCGGCGCTTGTGTTCGTGTGTTCTTTCGTCTTTTCGTCTTCCTTGTTGCGCTATTCTGAAGCCATGCATCCGTACCAACTCGCCCAATTGTCAGTGCTACTCAATGTAATTGCACAGGGCTTCTTTATCTTGAACAAACCGTGGATGCGGGGTGCTGCTCTCACAGAATAGCTCGCGCGCAGGACACCAGACAACGAAAAGGCATCCTCAGCAAGTATCTGGGATGTTGCAATCAGAACATTCTAAGGCGGTCCTTCTTCACTAATCCTAAAAGGGCTCGATCCTGATCAAGTCCATTTGTCCATCCCAAGTTGATACTGAGAACACACCAGGTACTTAATTGGAGGACCATGTTAGGATAATGTCAGGACGTGTCCCAAGGCACTACTGTTTGACACTGTAATCAGAGGGCAGTTCATTATTTACAAATTGGGTTAATAACTGCATGACGCAGCTTGGATATGAGAACCCATATTGCACGTCTCCTTTTTGATATTTGTGCACGTTCATGTGCCCTGAAATCTCCGAAATTTTGCGTCTTTGTTTCTTGCCGCCATTAAAAAGCATTTCGATCCGTATCAAGCGGACTACGTCAGGTGCCGTTCCGTTTAAAACAAGGTCAACAGCCTGGACAAATGTAAGGGTAGTAAAGATGGTAGTACACCATGACCAATAATAATAATAATAATAATAATAATAATAATAATAATAATAATAATAATAATAATAATAATAATAATAATAATAATAATAATAATAAAAATAATAATAATAATAATAATAATAATAATAATAATAATAATAATAATAATAATAATAATAATAATGTTTATTCACCAAAAAAATACAGAGCAACACAAACAGGCCGGTCTAAGCCTCAATTGGCTTGTAGGACCGTGCCATGAACATAATACAAACGGTAAATAAAAAGATGTTGATGAGACAGAAAGACAAAGAAAAAAAAATGACCAGAAAAAAATACGATAACATTTGGTTATTCTACGTGAAACAGAAGTTGAAGCAGTGAAAATTATGATGCCAAAGTGTTGTGGAAGTTAGTTTCACCATGACTCCTTCAATAGTTCTTTCAGCATGCTTTTTGAAGTAGCGTTAAAAATTTCATTCGGTAACTTGTTAAACATGTCCGGCACATATGCACAGCGTCTGGCCGCACCATACTTTGTGGATGAACGAGGAACCATATAGCGGACGTGTTTACGAAGTTCCCTTGTGGAGGTATTTTTTTGTTTGAAAGCGGAAGTCCAGAAGTGTTTTATGACAACTGTTTCAACGAGCAAGGCAATAATAAGCAATAATAATAATAATAATAATAATAATAATAATAATAATAATAATAATAATTATTATTATTATTATTATTATTATTATTATTATTATTATTATTATTATTATTATTATTATTATTATTATATTATTATTATTATTATAGTAATTGTTTAAACAACGGTGTACAAATAAACGTTTTTTTCTTTCTTTTTTGCAGTGTCCCATTTGTATTTTGTTTTTGGTTATACTCAATTTCGTTCGGTGCAAGCATGAAGCTCCCAAATAACACACCTGGAAGCAACGTCCTGAGGATATCCTGCTGTGGATGTTGCTCGGATATATGTCAAGTTAGGTTCGCGATAAGTCGACTAGTAGCTGTGTTTAAAATTCATCGTGACTACGGTGCTGTGGACGTCGACCCTCATTACGTTCCATAAAGAGCTATGATGTCCGGATCTTTCCGGGACATTCCCGGAATGTTTTGTGTTGTCTGGGACAGTACTGTCATCTTTACTACCCTTACAGTTGACCAGGCTGTTTACTTTGTTTTCTACGGAACTGCATGCTCAGTGACAAATTCAATAAAACTTAAATGACTTATTGCAAGAAATATATGTAGTCAAGTGCACAATTCCTGTAATAACGCGTGTTTCTACTTTTTTATGCATATTTTCTTAGGATTTGGGGTTTGGTACATCTGATTGGTCGGTCTTTCGCTGAGTAAAGAGCTGTTTACTATATACAGGCTCAGCCCGCTCTAGTCGGTGCATCGACAGTACAGTACAGTACAGTACAGTACAGTACAGTACAGTACAGTACAGTACAGTACAGTACAGTACAGGGGGCCAATCTCGGAGACAATTTAGAACGACAGAAAGCTGAGCTAGTTGGTTAGGATTCATAATGCTCAAAAGGTAATGCGTGCAGACACGGACACGAGAAGAGAAGGGGACAACACAAAACGCCGACTATCAACTGAAGGAAGCACTGAGGCGGAAAAAAAAAAAAAGAGGAAGAGGAAGACACAAAACTCATCTGCACATGCTCTGGAATGGTAGCACCACGTGTCAATCGGGTACACGTACCGGTCTACGTGAGAGGTAACTGTTGAGGCATTTGATCTCTTCCTTATGTAAGGTAATCGAAGGCTGACTCACGCACGCACTTCCACCATTATTGATATGCCAAGCCTCGACCATTAGACGTGCATCTTCATTCTTATGCCTGTACAGTATCGCGCATTCATCTAACTCGGGCGTGCAGTTACAATCTTGGCAGTCTTGGCAGTGTAAGGGAAGACTGGAAGGCGATCCACCGGTTAACGACCTTTTATGTTCCATTAGCCTCTGATTGATACACCGCCCTGTTTGCCCTACGTAGGAATGGCCACAGCTAAAGGGAACTTTATATACCACACCCATACGACAGTCAGTAAAATTGTTGTTCTTGATGTGCTTCACTGGACAAATATCTGTTCTTTTTTGCCTCCCAGAGCATGCGCAGATGAGTTTTGTGTCTTCTTTCTTTTTTTTTTTTTCGCCTCAGTGCTTCCTTCAGTTGATAGTCGGCGTTTGTGTTGTCCACTTCTATTTTATAGTGTCCGTGTCTGCACGCCTCACCTTTTTCGGAAACAATAATGCGCTGGGCCACGTGGAGGGTCTCCGCGTCTTGCAGTCTTCACTGGTGGCCAGGTAATCGCTATGGTGCAAAACGCTGGGTACAATAGAATCAGTTGCATGTTATTTATTTAGCCGCTTCATGGAAGCTTCACTTCTCAGACCCAACATGCGTGTTGGTTCTGACTAGTATTTCTTTTTCGAGCGCATTTGCGCCTTGCGCCATCGTTACAGGCCGAGTGCGCACTGCGTCAACGCGGCCTGCCATGGGGGCGAAATGCAAAAACGCATGTGTACCTTTCATTGCGTGCACGTAAACGTTTTCGACGTTTAGTTCGCGTTGAAGCGAGACGAGAGACAGCGCGAAGGCCAATTTGACCGCTGCTGCTGGCACGCTTGCTCACTCCGGCGTTTTCGCAGCGAGATTCCGCGGTCATCGAGCGAGATGTTTAGTTATGCGCGCGTGACACCGTGCTTGTCTATTTAGTTAGTAAGCGAATGTTTACAACTTTAAAGTTTATACGGCCTATTAAACTACTATCCTTGCTTCGTTGCTAATTTGCTATCGCAATCAATGCTTCGCCTTTCGGGCGAAACTGTGACTTTTTGGTTTATTTCATTTCGCCCCCAACGAAATGTGGCCGCCGCGGCCGGGATTTGATCCCGCAATCTCGGGCTTAGCAGCGCAACACCAAAGCCCCTACGCCACCACGGCGGATGGTATTTCTTCATTTCTTCTTATTTATTTAAAATGTACCACCCGCTTCTTTGCCAAACGCCCGTTAAGTGTGTGTGCCACAGTATCAAAATCGTCATCTTCAACACGCGGCGGTCATCTAAAAAAATGTAGTTGGCATTAAAACGATACATGATTACGTGTGATAGTGGCCTTAACTGTTAGGACAGCATGTATATAAATATTAGGAATGTTTGCTTTTTAAAAGGAATTGTATAGTCGTGATGACGTATATTTGTTGCAATAAGGATATTTATGTATAATTTATTTTATCAGAGTAATTCTGTAGAGAACAAGGCCAGCAGCCTGGACACATATTAGGGTAGTAAATGTGCTTGTTCTGTCCTGCGTGCCAGCCATTCGGCTTGAAAGCAGGAGCAGCACCGACTCGGCCAGCAGCCAATGTCAATGCGCGTATGGCTTAATTATCGACCAGCCTGGTTCTTGTAGCCAGGCCATCAAAAGTATTATGAATGTACATAGTGTGTAGGTGCCCGGGATTTCGCTGTGTGCGGGCTGCCAAAATGTATCAATTATAACATTTTGATACACACATCATAGCATCACTACAAAATTATGTAAAGTGCCTCTGTCACATCATTATTGTACATAACCATTGTGTACATTGTATAAGTTCAACATCATTTTATATATTGTGTCAACTAGTTTATATGTAACTGTGCGTTTCCGTGGTCTACGTTGTTAAATGTGAGTGCCGCTTTGTAGACTCGGACATTTCTTCGAAGACATGCCGTGTATATAATGTTTCGTTCTTTGTATATGTTATCGTCCTGCTGGAATTGTGCCGTCATTGTGACTCAAAGTCTTCGTATCGTCTTTGTTGAAATATTTTTTTTTCTAATCAGCATGTCAGGAAAGCCCGGGAGAGTTCGCAAGGAAGCCTTACCTTTAAAGCGCTTGTGTACGGTGCATTGGTGCGCGTTAAAGAACCCCAGATGGTCAAAATTAAACTGGACTTCTCCACTACAGTGTCCTCCATAACTAAAGGTGCAATTTCGGGACGTTAAACCAGTCTGGCTTGCCTGACCATCAGCGATCGTCGTGTGTTCACTTTTATTTGTTTTTTGGTCTTGTTTTTTTTAAAAAACAGGATCTTTTTAGCTAACTCACACGGGTTTGGCGTCTCTGGGATCCGAGTATCTTGTAACCACTTCCAGAAAAAAAAATTACTCGCCATTCCGGATCTGCAAAAATGGATGTCCAGCGAAGCTGTTGCAAAATCACCACTACAATTGCTGAGGGGGTTATGCAATGCTTTATTGATGGTTCGAATGCTTGTTTTAAGCTTTATTGAAACGTATGCTGTTCTGTATGTTGTATGGGTGATTTCAATGAATGTGCGCACTGTTCGCTTCACTTTGCTGAGCGCTTGTAGCCTCTGCATTACGAGGGGGACGAGCCATTGCATTTTTTGCTTGCTTAGAAGGGTAGGAGTCATTGCTGCTGATGATAATTCTTGTTCACGGACAGGACACGAAAAATGCCGACTACCGAGAGGCTAACAGCTTCGCTGTAAAAGGTCGGCCCTTTCGCGTCGCTAGAGCATCGTATCGAGTCGCAAGAGGTATGCAAATGTAGGTCTCAATATGACAAAAAGCGAGAATTAATCTCAGACTACGTAAAATTAAGGGTACGGGCGTAATTAGCGCCAATATAATAAAAATTAACCACATGGCACTATACCCCTGTAAAGGGTGCACCGCCGCAGTTAAAGGCATGTTAAGGCAAAGCCGCCATACGGCACGCTTTTTGGGAAATGGAGCGAGTTCGCTTGGAATAAGCAGGGCTCGCTCGAGCCAATTCTAACTGGAAGTCAGCTTCGGCGGTCCCCACAAGAAGCGAGAATCACTCGCATAGTTAGTAAAATTAACGGTACGAGAGTAATTAGCACCAATAGAGTAAAAGTCAGGGGCGATTTAGCGGTAATAATGCGAGAGAATTAAATGCGTTAAGCATTACGTCGCACCTGCTTAGCTTCGCAGATCATTTTAGCTCACTCTCCGCATGTCCTCCCTCTTCACAACTGACGGTGGTCCGGAGCAGTCTGAGACGACGACGCTTCAGAGCCGCCGCCCTTTCTCTCTCTCTCTCTCTCTCTCTCTCTCTCTCGAGCCCCCATTCGCAGCTGCGCTGCTCTCTCTTCCTCCTTCCCAGCTCCGACTGGCTTCTAGATTGCCCAGGCTCTTGTAAGCTCTCCCATTGGTAAGCTCACGTAAGCTCTCCTATTCCCTCTCTACCTGTACCACGTCACCGGCTTCACACACAGACCTCGCACCAGCTTCAGACAGGAGGAGGAATAAACTCTTATTGTAGAACCAGCACTTTATGATGGCCGGGCCTAAGCCTCTCATATGGGGACCCACCTCAGCTTCAGACAAACAAACACACTTTTTTTCCCAATTTGATACTCCTAATGCTACCACGTTGCACTATAACCCTGTAAAGGGTGCACCACCGCACTAATGAGCATGTTGAGGCAAAGCCGCGGTACGGTACACTTTTCGGAAATGCAGTGAGTTTGCGAGAGGCAATGCATGGGGACTGGATGACAGCTTCGGTGGCGCCCACAAGGAGCGAGAATTAGTCGCAGAGTAGGTAAAATTAACGGTACTGGCGTAATTAGCGCCAATATAGTCGAGCATTGGCCGCATCGCACTATAGGCTTCAGTCACTTCACTATCTCCAGGATCGGTGGCCCCTTGGCCAAAAAAAAAAAAAAAGACAGGGTCTAAGTTTCAGTTTATTATTCGTTAACATACAGTGAGTGCTTTACAGATAACATACAGACGAGGGTCCCAAAGTCAGACTGCAACGAGACTCTCGGTTAATTATAAAAAATGTAGAGACGTGTGAGAAGATGAGAAAGCTAAGAATATATATAGTAAAATATCTAAAAAGGAACAAGCACAATGGCGTGAAATACAACATAAGGAAAATTGAACGAATCAAATAAAATGTCAGTATACAAAGCTATGGTAAATAGAAATACTGCCAATACATAAATTGACACAAGGTAGAATAATGAGCGATGTAAACTTAGTTATGCATGTGAAAAAGCTTCAGGATAATTTTAAATGCTTAGAGGTCAACCAAGTGTCGACGCTAAAGAACACAAGGTCGATGTAATTGCGCGTGAAATATGATACGAATAAGATGCGAAATGAGTGAATAATGAGCATAAAGAAACAGGCATGAATAGAGAGATATAATCGACATTTAATCATGGAATTATTCGAACCACCATGTATGTAGACCTTATCTTCTTTAGCGTCGACATTGCTGACCCTTTCTTTTTGTTTTCTTGTGGTGGTGGTGGTGGTGGTGAAATCCTATTTCCGAAAAGGGTCCTGAAGGACACCCGGCTGTCCGTCAAGGTGTAGAGGGCACCTCCCACGTTGGGACGGGGAGCCCAAGGCTCTCCCCCGCTTCGCGGGCCTTCTGGACAGCCCAGAGTTGGTCGTGTAGCTCGCTGCTCCTAAGAGCGTCGTCCCACTTGTTCTTGTCCTCCAGATAGGAGGCCTGCGTCACGCATCCTCACAACATGTGTCCCAAGTTCGCATGTCCGCCACACTGTGCACAACTGAAAGTTCCGTTGTAGTCTGGGTCGATTCGGCTCATACGCCAAGGATTGGGGTACGAGTTCGTCTGTAGCAAGCGGAGAGTCACTGACTGTGCCCTGTTAAGTTCCTTGTTTGGAAGGGAGAATTCTCTACGTCCTAAATGAAAGTGCTTGATGAGCTCATTATATGTCTGAAGCTGGTCCTTAAAGGCCTTAGGAGGAGACGAGGGGGTCTGCAGGGGAGCGCGGCTGGCAAGTGCCCGCGCGGCCCTATGAGCGGATTCGTTAAGGTTCCGCTGTCCTCTCACGAAATCGTCCATATGGGCTCGGAACCAGACTATAGAGTGGAGACTAATGGATCTACCCTCGAGTAACTTAGAAACCTTCGCATCTACCACTCCCCTAGCAAAGGCGCGAGTGGCTGCCCTAGAATCGCTATAGATTACCGAGCGCTGTGGATCTAGCAGAGCGAGTGCAATGACAATTTGTTCGGCCACCTCCAGATTCTTGGTGTAAACAGAGAGTGCGTTGCAGACTCGTTCGTGGGTGTCTATTACGGCTACCACCTGGGCGGCGTCTACGAAGGCAGCTTTTGTGGAATCCGTAGCAGCCTCGGCAAGAAGAGCCTTCGCGCGGGCGGGCCTTCTTCTTGGTTAAAGACGGGGGTAACGTTCCTG
Organism: Dermacentor silvarum; assembly: GCF_013339745.2. Classification (NCBI taxonomy): domain Eukaryota; kingdom Metazoa; phylum Arthropoda; class Arachnida; order Ixodida; family Ixodidae; genus Dermacentor; species Dermacentor silvarum. Next base: position 57,823,948 of record NC_051163.1, on the reverse strand, counting down.
GGATAGGGCCGAACCACAATCGCGTCCCTGAATTCTTTGCTAAGATGTCTGACGTTATCCTTTTCGCGTTCAGTAAAAATGCCCAGAGTGACCAGGATGTCCCTGCCAGCTCTGGTGCCTGACAACCGGACGACCTCAATATATATATATATATATATATATATATATATATATATATATATATATGTGTGTGTGTGTGTGTGTGTGTGTGTGTGTGTGTGTGTGTGTGTGTGTGTGTGTGTGTGTGTGTGTGTGTGTGTGTGTGTGTGTGTGTGTGTGTGTGTGTGTGTGTGTGTGTGTGTGTGTGTGTGTGTGTGTGTGACATGACATATTACTAAACCAGTTGACATTTGCCAACTATTCGCCTGTCCGTCTTTTCTTTTCGTACTGCCTATAGTGCAAGACGTATGAACGTTAAACCCCCCAATTAAATTTTAGAAGATGGTCACGTAGCAGAAGACCATGGCGACGTCTTGGTACTCGCACGGGCTCTCTCGGTCGCCTGCTACGCTGCTACACAAGGCCGCGTAACGAGTTACATCGTCAAACTGCCGGTGCATGGCTAGACTGGCACACGTACGTTGCCTGCAGACCATAAACTGAGGCGCTTCTTGCAGACAGTCATTTTATTTCGCCGGGGACTGCGGGAACTGGCGTAAAGAACAACCGCGATAACGCTTCGCCTAATCTTATCGCATGCTTGGTGGGCGTGGTCCTCTTCGATTATCCGTCCCTGACAGTATACCGGACTGCCCGAGGCGGTGCTTTCAGCCAATGAGGGGACCGACGAAAACAGACTGTCGACGATGGTAGCTACCTTGGTACTGCACATTGGCTCCTCCTTCACACATTGCGGACACGACTTGAAATAATGGCAGAGACAAAATAAAAGACGTGAAAATGAGCTAACGTACCATTAATAACTGTTACAGAAATGAGCGAATGAAATGACGAGTGAATGTTTACGTTAAATAAGCACGAATAGAAATGTTTGTTCATTTCGTTTACAACTAAAAGCCTTCAGTAACATTTTTTTCTGTTCCACGTTTTTGATTCGAGCATTAAAAGAACACACAAAAGAAGTACATCAGATTGAATCTGGGCAGCTCCGGGTGATGCAGATGCTGCAACAATCACTTTGCGCATCTGTTGCCCGTTTTCTAACGAGTACGCTCCTCTAAACATGAGGCTCGAGTTTGGGCTCCTTTGAGCATATTGTCCTAAAATGCCTAGCGCCGACTTTCCCGAAAAACGAAAAAAAAAATGAAAGAACCTGAACAAGGTTAGTTGGTTGATTAGTTCTAAGTGGTGCTCGTCTGAGCACAACCCACTACAGTGAAGAAATAGGCCAAGAATGGGGTGAGAGTAAGGCACAAAAAGAATTGATGCCGTGTAATGTGATGAAGTAGTAGAAAACGAGGTACAGAGTCACTATAGCTAAACCGTTCACGGAACGTTTCTTTTTTTTTTCTGTAATGATCTGTTCATCTGGTTTGAATGTCCTTTTCAAACATTTCAAGGTACTAGTTATTCATTCATTCCTATAAATATCAGTGCGTTCAAACGCCCAGATTCTCAGCCCATCCCCGGCTGTGGGTACGTGCCATACCTTGAGGACACATCGTCATCACCAGCTTCAGAACAAACGTGGACGCAGATTCCTCGAGACCCGTGCGAACAAGGCGACGATTCCGTGTAGTCAGCCTGCCTCAGCGGCATTTGATTGCGCCGGGATATGGACTCTGAACACAACTGCTATGATTTCTGCCCACCAGCCAAAGGCGAAGCTGAAGACAATCGCGTCGATGTCCCACGGCTGGCAAGCGCACAGGTTGATTTTGTCATGTGCCCAGAGACAGGAACTGCCCAGAAGGATTTGCGACTCAAGGACTGCGAATTCTCTAGAGCGCTGCCAGAAGATTCTGCATTGGCAAAGGACGTACCATCGCCGACCGGACGGCAGCCTGAATCCCTAGATGCGTCAACACCAATACCGAACTGCCATTCGCTAGTCGTGCCGGTAGCGCGCCATTCGGCGTCGGGAACCGTCGGTTACAGATCCCTGGCTCGCCAGGTTTCACCACCAAGGCGAAACCAACCAAAAACAATATCGGAGTCGAAGCCTTCCTACACAAGTTTGCGACCGCGTTCTCCAAGCCCACAGCGAGTTTCCTTGATTTCGGAATGCCAGGAGACGCCTCTACGTGTTACGGAGTCCTCAGATCCCTTCGGCGATATCGCGTGGCCCGCGAGTCTCCAGGATGACGTGTCCACGTGGATGCTTAAAGGTGCGAATCATCCCAATGACACGAGGCAACCGCAGCTCGCTCACGTGACTCCATCACCGGCGATAAGTTACACACAGTGCGGAAGCGCAGCAACGTCCTCTGCAACGACCGCGCTGATTTTGGAATCACGTGGTACGCTCATGCCAAGGTCACTGGGGCCACGGCGCGAAACCCCTCGGCCACCGCTCGACGAGACACCGGAGGCTACCACAGACGCGTCGTCGGCTGAGAGATCCGACTTGTTCCTCACCACCGGATCGGTTGCAGCCGACCGGCCGCCTCCCGGACAAGACGATTCTCGCCACGTGTCCTTACTGGCCGAGGCCTACGCCGAAGACCCGTACGCGGCTGCTCGCGTCCCGTGGGTTACTCTGGCCGTGCTCTGGATGCAGGCGCAGGCTCACTGGAACTTCCTGCACCAGCACTGTCCCGAACGATGCGCCAGCGTCACCACCATCCTGCTCGAAGGACAGCGGGGGCGTCTGGTCTACGCGGCCTTCCACCACGCCGACGTCGATCACCTCTCGTTCGGCATGCTCTTCTTCTTCTTCAAGGGTCTCTTACTCGAGGCCGCACTCGGTCCAGCGCACTTCGTCGCAATCCTGGCCGTTGTCGTAGTGCTCGTGGGGCTCGTTAACACCGCCTGTCTCCTTATCTCCTGCGAGCTGACCGGCGAGACTTCCGTTTGCGCGAAGTGCATGCACACGTTGGCCGGCGTCATTGTAGCGCTCGAAATGGTCATTCGGAGGTACCTCGACGACTCGACGATCTACTACGGATACCGCGAATTCCGGATGAGGCCGTTCGTGTACTCTCTGTTCGAACTTGTGCTGTTGTCCTTCTGTTCGGAGAACAACTCGATGCCGATAATCAGCGGATATTTGGTGGGAGTTTTCTTATGTGAAACGACGCTGGGAGGCCGCATAGTCAGGTGAGATTTCTCGTCTTCTGAAAGATCAACGTGTATAGCGTGTTCTTTAATTCTCACGATCATACCATTGAGTGCAGCTGCGAGAATATAGTGTATTGAATTACGTGCTTAAAGATGCGCAGGAAACGCAAACGTGATTACGAAAATTAGTGATATATTACAGTTGATAAGAGTGGGACCAGTTTGCGACCTGCGCTGTGTACATAGGTCTCGCTCGGATGTTATTGGCCATTGACAGACTTGTACGTTAAAGAAAGAAGTAACCAATTACAATTAGCTTATTCAAAAATTTAATTGAGTACAAAGACTAGTTACTGCTCCGCGGAAAGTAATTGAGCAATTACTACAATGTAACCGATTCATTTTACGTAACTTCCTTTACCAACCTTTAAGATTACAAAAATCCAGTAAATATAAAGAGATGGCCTGGCTCTCTTTCAGTGAGCCCTCTGCAGCCATTCACACCGTTGTTTACCTTCACTAACAATATCTTTTCGCAGCTTTTAACGGTCGAATTCCCTCTTTTATTTGTGAGGAGGTCAGCGGTCAGCAGCGACACTAAACAAACACTTAGAACTCGAGGGCGGCGTTGCAACGTATACGAGCATCTTGAGCACAGGACTGTAGTTACTGAATGCCCCGACAATCGCGTCTGAGTCCTCTATAAAGAGCAGCACTTCATTGTTAAATGCTGGGTCTCTACGAAGACTTACCCAGTAGGGTCAACGAAACGCTATAAAAACATCATCCGTAGCTGATCTCCTGCATCAACGTCCAAAGTGGCTATCACTGGAGCACTAGCAGTACCAGTTCAATTCGTCGCCCATTATTAGGAGAAACGTCAAGATGACTAAACAAATACTGAACATCCGGGTTTGTCTGTCTGAATATGCACATCCACGAGGCTGCTGCGGCACGATCACAGGTTTTATATTATCATCATCATCAGCTTATTCATGTCCACTGCAGGACGAAGGCCTCTCCCTGTGATCTCCAATTACCCCTGTCTTGCGCTAGCTGATTCCAACTTGCGCCTGCAAATTTCCTAACTTCATCACCCCACCTAGTTTTCTGCCGTCCTCGACTGCACTTCCCTTCTCTTGGTATCCATTGTGTAACTTTGATGGTCCACCGGTTATCCACCCTAAGCATTACATGGCCTGCCCAGCTTCATTTCTTCCGCTTAATGTCAACTAGGATATCGGCTATCCCCGTTTGTTGTCTGATCCACACCGCTCTCTTCCTGTCTCTTAACGTTAGGCCTAACATTTTTCGTTCAATCGCTCTTTGTACGGCCCTTAACTTGTTCTCGATCTTCTTTGTTAACCTCCAAGTTTCTGCCCCATATTTAGCACCGGTAGAATGCAATGATTGTACACTTTTCTTTTCAACGACAGTGGTAAGCTCCCAGTCAGGATTTGGCAATGCCCGCCGTATGCATTCCAACCCTATTTTATTCTCCTGTAAATTTCTTTCTCATGATCAGGGTCCCCCGTGAGTAATTGACCTAGATAAACGTATTCCTTTACAGACTCTAGAGGCTGACTGGCGATCCTGAATTATTTTGTTCCCTTGCCAGGCTATTGAACATTGTTTGTTTTCTGCATATAATCTTCAACCCTACTCTTACACTTTCTCGGGTAAGGTTCTCAATCATTTGCTGTAATTTGTCTCCAGCGTTGCTGAAAAGGACAATGTCACCTGCAACGAACAAAATAAAAAGCGCAACAAAACAAATACAAAACGCACTCGCGATATATAGAGCATCGCACGCAGTGCCGCAGGGTCGCGCGACGATATCTCCCCAGTATCACGCAGTTTTTCAGGATACGTGCTTTGAGTTCGCAACCCCAAGCAACGCCGAGATGCAGGATGTGCGCTGGGCTTTCTGGGCTGGACTGTTTTCTTTTTCGAGTGACAGCTGGACGCCTGGGCGGTGCTATCGACTCTCGCCAGACAGCCACTACCCCAGTTCCCGGCAAATTCAAGTGCTCAAAGCTGCCTCACCTGTTACAGCTCGTGTCATCAGTAAAGTAACGGGTTGCTGGTTGCATTGGTAGCTGAAAAAAAAATGTAATCAACCAAATACAAAACTACCAAACATGTAAACAATTGCAAGTAATTAATTACGTGCAATTTCTCACGGACAAGTCTGGCCATCATGGTCACAAGTATAGTTGAAGCCCTGATGCTCAGTTGATGTAATCCAAGAGGTGCTCTAGTAAACGAAACGCGGTTAATGGCTCAGCAGCCATCAGCACAGAACTTCGCTGGTGAGCTTCTCCAGGCCCTTCCGGACATAGTCCACCAAGTGTCTTTGGTGGCGCCAGGTCCCGGCAAGACTGATGAGTGAGTGAGTGAGTGAGTGAGTGAGTGAGTGAGTGAGTGAGTGAGTGAGTGAGTGAGTGAGTGAGTGAGTGAGTGAGTGAGTGAGTGAGTGAGTGAGTGAGTGAGTGAGTGAGTGAGTGAGTGAGTGAGTGAGTGAGTGAGTGAGTGAGTGAGTGAGTGAGTGAGTGAGTGAGTGAGTGAGTGAGTGAGTGAGTGAGTGAGTGAGTGAGTGAGTGAGTGAGTGAGTGAGTGAGTGAGTGAGTGAGTGAGTGAGTGAGTGAGTGAGTGAGCGTGCGTGCGTGCGTGCGTGCGTGCGTGCGTGCGTGCGTGCGTGCGTGCGTGCGTGCGTGGAAGCGAGGGCCAGAAACAATGTAGGAGTGGGGTGGGGCAGCATACCCGTAAATTGTGCTGGTCTGAGCAGCATGTCCCGTGGGGGCCCCGCTTCGTGCACCGACCGACACGATATTGCACCTGTGTGGTGCACTGTGAGCCGTGCAAGTATACGGGGCGGTTCATCGGCGTAGTATACCACGTGTCACGAGGTTAGCACAGGTTAACCACTACAAGCTTGTCCGTCGTCGTAAAATACTCGCATCTTTACTACTGAATAAACAAGCGTCTGAAAAGGTGCCGCATTCTCCATGCACTCCTTCGACTATAGCTGCGACTGTTTGCCCTGAATTCAGACTGTGCGCGGGACTTCTTTCGTTGTCTGCAGGATTCCAAACCCTCGGAAGCAGATTTACCTGTGCGTCGTTCCCAACGCACCAGTCACGTATCTCTTTGTCGTGACGCTCGTCCTCGCCTTCTTGTGCGGGCCCTACCCGGACACTTCGACTGCGGCTGAGTCGACATTGACTTTTCGCGACCCGGTCTGGAAACCGCCCCTTCTGTCGGCGCTGTACGTGGAAAACGTCTACCAGGTGACCTACATCGGCCTCTCTATTTTGGCGGTGGGCAGGGACCTCGAACGTGACCTTGGCCACTTCAGGTCAGCATTGATAACTTACGACGCCTCTATTATAGAATAAAGCTTTATTATAGATCCGTTAACGATAGCGTTGAGCGTTCGTGGCGCCAAACTGAAAATACGACGACCGAACGCATCAATAATTCGCGTACGTATATAGTCACTATTTTCTTTTTCTCTTCCGGCAGGGTAACCCATTCAAATAAGGAAGGTTTCTAACGCTTTCTGTATAAACAAATCGTTGCGAGGTGGCGCTACTAGAGCTGCTGACATAGGGTATACTGGAAGCGCTCGTTCTCCCCCTATCGATGCACCCTCTGGTGCCGTCCGGTTTTCCGCTAGTGATGTTAACGGAAATAACAATCGATCAGGCTAAAATTATATTAAAAGGGACGTCTGCAGGTGGATCATGTCATGTGATGCGTAAAGCACGTAATTATTTACCGGTGGTTTATCGGCATATCATTATGGCTGCCATTGGAAGGGAGCGCGTGGTCTATGACGGCTGATGATTGAATATGACGATTTAATTCGGCTGAATAACTGCAGACTCACTCATAATCACTGACCAGTAACTAGAGCGAAGTTTTCTTTTCCTCTTCCTTCAACTCTCCCGCTGCTAAGCTGTTTTTGCTGGCTGCTGTCTTAGAGAGTTGAGGGTAACAAAAACACGATTTTGTTCTAAAAAGGCAATATTGTGTTTTGTCGTCTTTTGTATTCTTCCGAGCCTCCTATTTTATGTATTAAAAGAATCAAAGCTGAGAATCAACTAAAAGTTTGTAAAAAAATGCAAAAGCACTCGCGGTGGCTCGTGAATGTGCGAATTTGCCCAAATTTCGCGCTCGCCGGCGTCGTCTGCTCTTGAGTTTTCACGGAGATGTAGGCCTAACCTCCTTCTCCCAGATCCCACTTCGGCAGCGCCTGAAAATACGCTGCTGCTGAAAATACGGAAAAAGAATAGTTTCCCCGCTATAGCCTAGCGTCGCAACCTTTCTTTTTCATTTTTCAAACGTGTTTTTCTCAGTTCGTTTTGTAGTATTTTTGTGCAATAAAATGTGTGCACTTTATGTATAGTCTGATCACAATTAACTTTGGCATGCTTATGCTTTAACATGTCCTGAATTCGAAGAAACAACTTTCAGAGCTTTCCACAAACATATTCAGTATGATAATTTGAAAAGTTTTTAAAACAAACTCATCAGCGTTGAAATTTCTTTCTAGACTAAAACACAAGCGTTACACTATATTTTTTGCTTTATTGAATTCTACCATTCGTTGGGAGCAATATGAGCAATTTTTAGTGCTTTGGTGTGCTCATTGGTATGGCTTATGCTTGCACAAAAATGCATTGTTTTCACAAATGCATGGTGTGCACTAAGTTAACCAAATGATCTATCAAAAAACTAAAAGCAGACTTCAAAAAGGGAGTTCAAACTCTGTAAATGGTGAAAGTTTCATTGAGATGTCACAAACATTTGAAGAAAAGTTTTCCGAGTAGCATCTCTCCTTAATGAATAGCATCCGCGGAATGCGCGTGGGTCACATTGAATGTTATGTCGTCGTCGTGCAGTTGTCATCCCTGCTGGCTGCTGGATAGTCTTGGACGATTGGCTGGTCGGTATACCGAACATAGTGCAAACACACACCAAATGCAGTGCGAATCGAGGTGTTCCACGGCGGTAGGTGATGCACGTAGGCACGGACCTGAGCTCCAACACCAACGCGCAGTCGCTGTCGCGCTGTCATTGTCATGCCGTCGTTCTCGTGTTATCGTCTTCCTGTCATTGTCATCATTCATTCGTTTTCAAGTCATCGTCACCCTTCCGCCGTCTTAGTCTTCACTCTGTCGCTGTCACTATACGTTGTCACATCGTCGTCATACAGTCCTCTCTATGACGTCATGGTCGCTCCATTCCTTCGTCGTCATGCGCGTGGCATGTGCATGATTGAGCGCAAGAAGCAGAGGCGTACCAACTATTTCTCGAGTGGGGAGGGGGGGGGGGGGGGGGGTATCATGAATAAATGAACTTGCATATAAAATCCTAATCCGTTCTAAACAAGAATATTCCAGTGCTATCTATGACAACCACCAGGTTAATATGATTAATTCCCTTGAATCGGTTCAGAACCGTGCTGCCAGGTTCATTCTCTCTTACTACTCCTATAATACAAGTGTCTCAGCCTTAAAATCCTGGTTTTGTCTTCCCTCGCTCACCTCCCGCCGCAAAAGGGCTCGTCTTTTTTTTATTTTTTAGGTTCTTTCATTCGCTGCCCACAGGTAACCAAATCATCATTCCAGCGCATCGTTTCTCCCGCCATACGCATCCCAATGCTGTTTATCTACACGCGCCCATTCCACCACGTATCAGCGTTCTTTTTATTGCGATAGCAATTATATGGACACTCCAAAGCAGATTTCTGCCGTCGCCGTCGCCGTCGCCGTGAGGTTCCGTATGACGTCAATGGAGATGAAATCGTCGCCGCGCGCCGAACGCTGTATGTGCGCGTGAAATGGCGCGAGGGACGCGCGCTTTCACGGGGAGTGAACCCACGGCGGAGAACAAACGCGCGTTCTGCGCCGTGCTCTCTTAAGGTCTGCAGAAGTAGGCGTCTCTTTCCTCCTTTACAATCACCATATATGTAAGCAAACGCGCCTTCTTCCGGCCGCACGAAAGGCCGTGGGGGGGGGGGGGGGGGGGAGGGAAGGGGGGCGACGCTTAGCTGCGGCACCAAGTACCTATTTATATCCGAGGCTCCGGCAACAGTCACCAACGCCGCACGCATTTTGTGCGAACGCGGGCAAAACGCTGACGGCGTCGGCAACAGTTCTGCGCGTTGCTGGGGCTGCTGCGTGTCCAAATTCATACAGCTGATAAAACTACTAACCTTACTCCGTATAGCTCTCTACAAATTTGCTATCGCAATTGATGCTTCGCCTTTCAGGTGAAACTGCGACAACTTTTTTTCTGCACACAGCCCGAGAATGGAATACCCTTCCTTCTGACATCGCCCTCATCACCGACATTTCCCGTTTCAAAACTGATATTGAAGACCATCTTTCAAGTCACGCCACCTAACCTGTCCCGTCATTTTCCTACGTGCCCACCCCTCATGTAATGTCCCGTTCTGGGTCCTTTGAGGTATCATGAATGAATGAATGAATGAATGAATGAATGAATGAATGAATGAATGAATGAATGAATGAATGAATGAATGAATGAATGACGACTTAGCACGCTGATAAGTCGTGATTACACAACGAAATTCGGCAGTTACACCTGTAAGTGGTTTGATTGGTTTTTACGATGGTGATAAGATATATATTTATACTGCAACGCTACGTAGACTATCTCTGGACGGAGATTCAATAGCTCCAGCATTTTATAATCCAACCATTTCGTGCAGTAAGGCACACCCATCGTTGGACGAGGCTGATTAAAATACTCTATCCGGACCTCTCCTCTCGCCCGAAGGTTAAATATATCAAGCCGATTGTTTTGTTTTTCAAGTATGGTTAGGCGGTAATTTGTAACTGCGAGAACTGTCCAGCGCCAGGACTTCTGCGCAATGCAAGCGTGTATGGCGAATCTCGCGCGTCACCCGCTACTGCGCGTCACGAGGAGGCACAATTCTCGCTGCCCAAACCGGGGATACGTAGTAAAGAAAAGCAATATTAACGTGGTGACTCTATCAAGAAATCAAATTTAGCTTCAGCTGTAGTTTTGTTGGACTTTCCAGTGTGTCTGAAAGTGCCCGCTTTCGAAAGTGGGGGGGGGGGGGCAAATGGCATGCTTTGCCCCCCCCCCACTTTTGACAGTGGGGGAGGGGGGCAAGTGCCCCCCCCCCTGCCCCCCCCCCCCCCCCCCGGTAGATACGCCTATGGCAAGAAGTTCATGTTGAGCGAGGCGGTTCCCAGTGAAAATTTGTCCAACTAGGTCGTGCGGTCTGTACTTGCTATTGGTCGCTATAAGCAGGAACAGCGTTCTTCACAAACACTAATGAAAGCTACGCTTAAACCGATCCTCACAGCTCATGATATCCGCAGATTTCTAAAAAAAAAATTCAAGCACAGTTACGTCTACTCAAACTCGTCGACACTCACTCACATTCGCGTTTACGCTCGTTTCCATTCACACTTAACCTGCACCAACTCCATGCTCATACTTCACTTCTATACTCACAGTCATCAAATGTCACTCACGTCCACTCACAATTGCCGACAGTGACTCGCGTTCGTACTCATGTCCACTCAAATTAACTCTCCGTCGCCGACTTCATTTGATATATTCACGTCAACCGGCGCTCACTCCTTCATACTGATCATACTCATCATCATCACCATCATCATCATTATAATCAACTTATTATTGTGTCCACTGCCCGACGAAGGCCTCTCCCAGCGATCTCCAATTACCCCTCTATTGCGCTAGCTGATTCCGACTTGCGTCTGTAAATTTCCCAATTTCATCATCCAACCTAATTTTCTGGTGTCCTCGACTGCGCTTCCCTTTCGTTGGCACCCATTCTGTAACTCTAATGGTCCACCGGTTATCTGCCCTACGCATTACGTGCCCTGCCTAGCTACATTTTATTGAAATAGCAATTGTATGGACACTTCGAGCGGATTTCTGCCGTCGGCGTCGCCGTGAGGTTCCGTATAAAGTCCAAGGGCGATAAAATCGTCGCCGTGCGCTGTATGCGCGAGTGAAAGCGCGTGGGGAAGCGCGCTATCACGGAGAGCGAACGCACGACGGAAAGCAAACGCGACTTCCGTCGCGCGAAAGGCCGTGCGGGTATGGGAGGGAGGGAGGCGGGGCGACGCTGTGCTGCGGCACCAAATGCGTATCTTGCGACCGGGCGCAAGGCGAACTGGACACTCACGCGAAAGGAGGAAAGCGGGAAGGCAGCGCGGGCGGGAGGGAGCTAGGGGGGGGGTACAGCTCCTACTCTGCCAACAACTGCGCCTGTACTTTGCCCGGCTGCGGCGGTCGCCCGCACCATCTCTTAAAAGCGATCTCCACACGGCTCTGACCGTTGTATGCGCTGTGCATTCGCCGCTCAGTTTCCGTTGAAGCGATAGACCGACCGAACCTTCGCTCGCTGCGGCGGCTGCGCTTGCTGCCAGTGTTTTGACAGTGGTTGTCTGCGGTCATTGAGTGTGATCTATTCATGTTTGCTTGTGCACGCTGACACCACGCTTGTTAATTCAGCTAGTAAGGAAATGTGTCCAAGTTTATGCAGCCGATAAAACTACTATCCCTACTCCGAATAGCTCTCTAGTAATTTGCTATCGCAATTGATGCTTCGCCTTTCGGGCAAAACTTTTTGTTCTCTTTCTGTTCTCTTAATGTCAACTAGAATATCGGCTATCACTCTTTACTCTCATCCACACCGCTCTCTTCCTGTCCCTTAACGTTACGCCTAACATTTTTCGTTCCATCGCTCTTGGCGCAGTCCTCAACTTGTTCTCGAGCGTTTTTTGTTGACCTCAAAGTTTCTGTGGTAGAATGCAATTATTGTTCACTTTTCATTTCAATGACAGTGGTAAGCTTCCAGTCTGGGTTTGGTAATGCCTGCCGCATGCGCTCAGGTTCACTCAAACCTACCGGCACTATTCCAGTTCAAACGCACGTCTGCTCACACTCTTTGTCACTCACCCACTCACTCACTCACTCACTCACTCAGTATACCACGTCTGTGAAACTGTTTATGAGCCGAGTACGCTGACACATGGCCGGTTAGTAGTTTTGCAAGCGCGCGGTCGACGCTGGGCAAGAATATATAATGGAAGATGCAGCGTCGTGTATTAGAATTCAATTGCGCCGATGATGAAATCAAAGGAGGTTCGTCATCACCATCATCATAATCATCATCAGCCTATTTTGTGTTTACTGCAGGACGAATGCCTGTGCCAGCGATCTCCAAGTATACACCTGCCTTGGCGCAGGTATACGACGGAAGCACAGTTACACTATTTTACGCCTGCAAAGTTCATAATTCCGTCCCACCACCTTATGCTGCATGCCGTCGTTGAAAGCAAATCCCTTCTCTATAGACACCCACTCTGTAACTTTAATGGACAACCGTTTAACTGCCATACGAATTACATGGCCTGTCCAACTAAATGTCTTCCTCCTAATCTCGAACAATATCGGCTACACCCGTTTGTTCCATTGTAGACAACGCTGCATGCATGCCTTCCCGTCTCTCAACTTCACGCTTATCATTTCGTTGTGATAGTAAATATATGAACACTCCATGCGAGTTTTCGTCGTCGCCGTCACCATGATGTCCCGCATGAAGTCAAATGGCGATACGAATTATCGGCCTCCCGCGCTCTATAGGCTTTATCGGGGCATTCAGTTAACGTATCACATTACCCCTAATGACACGCTAGCCGCTTGCAAGCGGCATGCTGTCGGTGTAGGAGCTGGCTTTCGCTGATAGCGAGCTGCGTGTTACGTGTGATAATCGCAGCTTGCAGATGTCCAGGCGTTTGCCGAATCGGGCAACATGTAATGAAGATGTACTCTTCAAAAGTACCTTCTTTATATCAGATATTTGTTATAAGCATATGTTTTATAATAAGAGAGCATGCACGAGGGTTGAGGGCTCAGGATTCCGACGCCGGAACTCCGAGAGCACAGGAACTGCAAGATCTCAGGAACCGGCCAGGCACGGGACACGGGCAGGACCTTGGTTTGGTGGCTCGCGACCTGTCACGAGGCTGCCCAGCGGCCGGTACACCCGGGTAGCACTCTTGGGACTCCTTCCACGAACGTCGCTCGGCCCTCGTTCGATCGGCCCTCGTGGCCCCAGCTGCCCGTTCGTTCCTAACTTCCTGTCTATCTTCTTCCATTTCCTCTGCCACCAACCCTCGTGCTCTTTTATTTCCCGCGTCGTGCCGCCTGTGTAGTTGCCATATAGTCGTCGTCTTTCACCACAGTTACACGCACTGATAAAGGTGCTAGAAAAAAAATTTAGATGTAGTACTTACTTATATGGGACATTTCGTTACATTCGCGTTCTTTATATCATGGTTCGACTGTACATCACATTAGTGTGCGATACAATGACCAGCAGTGTAAATTGATGCGATGTCTCTCTTCGGCGTGCAATTAAAGACCACTCGCGCTGCGCTTCGCGTCAACTTATTTGGGCGCGCAGATTTCTCTGCCTGGCTTCTGGGTT